>NC_046158.1:153775261-154035261 GCF_011064425.1 Rattus rattus | reverse complement strand
GTTTGTCTATCTATCTATCTGTGTGTGTGTGTGTGTATATATATATATATATGTATGTATGTATGTATGTATCCATCTATATGTCTATGTATCTACCTAAATGTCTACTATGTATCTACCTATGTTTCTGTGTGTGGATGGATGTATCTATCTTTTAATGTGTATGGGTATTTTAGTTACAAAATTTTATGTCTGCCTGGTGTCCATGGAAGCCAGAAAAGGATACCAAATCTCCTGGAAAGAGAGTTATAGGTGTTTGTGAGCTGCTGGGTGGTTGCTGGGAATCAAACCCAGGTCCTTTGGAAGAGCAGCCTGTGCTCTTAACTGCAGGGCCATCTCTCCAGCTAGACATCGGGCTTCTTGACCTGGGTGCTGGGATCCAACAGGTCCTCACGCTTGCGTGTTAAGCCCTCCCCATCTTCCCAGGGTCAGCCTCTTTGTTCAGTCAGTATTGCTTCTAAACTCTAAAGTTTTGGATAAATGTGATATACAGAAAAGTTCCCCCTGGCCCTTTATTCCACTTTCTCTGACGTTAACGGCTTACATAAGCATGGTGCATTTGTAATACTTAAAAGACGGACTTCATGATTGCAAGTCTATTATTAACCGCTCTACATATTTAATTCAGATCTTCTAATTTTTTCCCGATGATATATTTTTCTCGTCTATGTCCGTAATTAGAACATCACCCTATGTGTAGGTGTCCTATCTCCTTGGTCTCCTTTGGCCTATGAGCGTCTCAATTTCCTTGGCTTCTGGGCCTTGACACTTTTGAAGAGTAGCAGTCAGATCCTCTCTAGAGTATCTCTAAGTTTGGTGTGTCAGGCATTTGGACTGAGTCTACACAGGAGTCACCAGTTGCCCTCATCCCATGACATGGAACGATGCACGGTGCCCACCAAGCTCTTCGCTCGCCACATTTTGGTTCTCTAATCTTTCTCCTTTTCAGTGTTGCTTACCATGAATCTATGAAAAGAGTGAGTCTGGAAATTCCACCAAGGAGGAGGTTCTTTTCTTTTCTTTTTTCTTTTCTTTTCTGAGAGGGGGGGAAATTGGTGCTTAGGGCTTGGCTGGAGGAGGGAAGGGAAGATAAGTAAAGCTGTGACATCAATGTTTAATCGGTCTAGAAACTGGCCGGGCTGAAGTGGCAAGGGCTTCGAGAACTGCGTGACTGCTGGCAGAATGGAGACTTAGGGCCTTCTGGAGATGTTTTTAATACCATGTTATTTTCTTCTTAGCGTATCTCTCTGGGTGAGGGTGGGGGCTACCTGCTACTTTTTAGCTTATAGCTGATTCCACTGCCAGAGTGAGTCAGGTGAGTCAGAGATGGAAAACCACAATCTCTGTTGTCTCTATTCCAGGGACCTCTCCTTATTTGCTGTGTCTACACAGTTCTGCTAGATAATAATAGCGACCCGCACTTTCTCACAGGGAAACAGACTCAGAAAAGTCAATGATTTGCCCCAAATCAGACATAGTTTAGCAATTGGAGATCCATTAGGCCATGAGCTGGGAAGCTCAGCAAAGTCAGTTTGGATTCAGATGTCTATGACATCAAACCCGTGCTATTGTTCTCACGCACCACACCGCACCACATGTTCCCTAGGAAAGGCCATGAGGGATGTGGGAATCCAGCCATGAGCCTGTTCTGAACCATTCTCCAACCGGAAGAGTCTTTGGCTTCTTTATAATCTCTTGGCCTCTTCACAACCAATCGTCTGGTATGAATCCCTGGATTAGCATGGCCCACCCACAGAAAATTCTTAGAAGCTACAATCTTCTACAGCTTCCCCTGCTCTTCTTGACAGGACCCCACTATGCAGGGAGAAACAGAGAAGGAGGGATGGACCAGTGAGTTGGCCCAGTATGTCAAAGTACTTGCTTTGCAAGCCTGGTGACCCGATCCCTGAGCTCATTGTGGAAGGAGAGAAGCGACTTGTAAAAGTTACCCTCTGGAGCTGAAGAGTGGCTCAGTGATTAACAGCACTGGCTGTTCTTCGGGAGAACCTAGGTTCAATCCTCAGCAACCACATGGTGGCTCACAACCACCTGTAATGGGATCTGGTGCCCTCTTCTGGTGTGTCTGAAAACAGTGACAGTGATCTCAAATACATAAAATAAACAAATCTTTTTTTTTTTTTAAGAAAAAGAAAGAAGTAGCCTTACTTATTGAAGCTACTTGTTTGGTTTCTAATCCAGGGATTCATAACAGGTGATGGGTCTATGGAGAGGCTAATCTATCTGATGGATACTTTCTGCTCACTCCAGATTCTCCCCTCTCAGAGTGTCACCAGTGGTTATTCCTGTGGTCTTCTCCTCTCTGGGCCTCCAGAGCCGTCTCATGAATACAGCCTTGGGAGTAAGAACACCAGGGACTGGAGCTCAGTCCACCTAGACGGCCTTGGACAAAGACTTCAGCTCTATCTGTTAAATGAGGGTGATACGATTACTGCAGAAACGATGTACCTATGAGGCAAGATAACTGCAACCTCATAGACTGATATTAGCTGAGCATTCATTACATGGTGGCCATGGCTAATGTTCAACTCTCTTTGCCAAGTGCCTACAATTTATTTGTTTCTCAATTCCATGAGCCCTCTGTGGCTTAGGCCATTTTCACCCCACATGATCCATATACCACTGGAAGCTTCTAGAGAAGTCTCGGCAGGGCTGGGCTCCATCTCAGCCTCTTCTGTGCAGTCAAGGTCTAGAACTGTAGAGTCTATGCCCAGTTGTATGCTGGTAAATATTTATCAGAGGTGGCATTCTCGTACAATGATTTCTTGAGTGATTTCTCAACAGGATAGAGCACTCCTTCACTCATTGTTGTGACAGAATACACAGAAGCACTTGAGGGAGGTAGGGGTTGTTTTACTTGGGCCCTGAGGGTTCAGCCCATCATGGCAGAGAAGGCACAGCAGCAGGAACATGAAGCGACTGCTGGTCATGTTGAGTCCTCAGCCGGGAGAGGAATATCAGCAGACAGGATTCTGGCACTCAGCTCACTTTCCCTTTTTGTATTCAGTCCAGGTCCCCAGTGCAAAGGTTGATGCCATGCACATTTAGGAGAGGTCTTCCCACCTAGGTTAACCTAATCTAGAAATCCCCCCATGGACATGAGCAAAGGTTTGTCTCCTGGACGAATGTAGACCCTGTCGAGTTGGGCATAGATGTTAACCAGCACAGGGAGGGAAAAAGCAGCAAAGGACCAAAGAGAAAACACGATTTAAAGAAAGAAATCCTGGTCCAGCTGAGTCCCAGTCCCACAGAGGGTACTACTGCGTGTCCACTAACCTTCGTGGGCTTGTGCAGGCACAATACAAGAGAGAGGTACAGATGGGGCTTGGAGGAGGGACCTCTCAGTCCTACTTAGGGCACTGGAGGCCTTTTGGGAGGCCTGTATTGGTCAGGGTTCTCTAGAGTCACAGAACAGGTGGAATGTCTCTCTATATTGAGGAACTTTATCATGATGACTTTCAGTCTGCAGTCCACCTAAGCCAACAATGGGCAGCTGTGGATGGGAAGTCCAAGAATTTAGTAGTTGCTCAGTCCCACGAGGCTGGTTGTTCCAACTGGTCTTCTGTAGATGTAGGTTCCAACAGATGGGCTGGCAAGTAAATGCAAGCAGGTGAAGAAGAGTGAGTCTTCTTCTGATGTCCCTATGTAAGCCTCCAGCAGAAGGTGTGGCCCAGATTAAAAGTGTGTACCACCACGGCTAGATCTGGGACTTGTTTTGTCCCAGACTGGCCTTGAACTCAGAGATCTTGCCTCAGTCTCCTGAGATTAAAGGTGTGTACCACCTTGCCTGGGCCTAAGCTTTTCATGGTCACTATGCCTCAAGATCTCCAGGCCAAGATCCAGGTCAGAAACTTATGTCTCCCAGCCTCAAGATCTGGATCACAAGTGAGCCCTCCAATTCTGGATTGTAGTTCATTGCAGACGTAAAGTTGACAGCCAGGAATAGCCATTACGGAGTCACAAGAACGTTCCATTGGCTGAAGGGAATCCTGAAGAGAAAGTGGGGACCTCTGAGTTTCCAAGTGTGACAGAAGCTGGGAGGGAGCCTATGTGGGGAAGGCCATATGGCCAAGGTCTTAGTATGAATCATCCACTGGTGGCCACCACTCTGACGATCATTTTCATGGAAAAAGTGACAAGACAGAGATGTGCTGCTGTTGGTGCTGGCGTGGTGAAGGAAGTGTGTGGCACTGTGGGGGTGGTGGCGATGACAGTGACGATGACTGAGGCCGCGTGCTGGTTACTGGTGGGAGTAAAGGTCACAAGTGCCCACGCCCCTGTTTCTTCAAGGTTTCTCTCTTTCTCTCGAGCTCCGTGTTTCTTCAGAGGCCCCGGGGAATCAGAACAACAACATTTCGTCTTGTCAAGCCACGCAGGTAAAAACACAATGGAAAGACTGGAAACACAGTCTTTCTGCCTGTGCAGATCTGCTGTGTATATTTCAAAAAAAAGAAAAAAGAAAAACAATGCACCCGTTCCTGGGGCTGTCATTTATTCCGTTTGCTACCGTGTGTCATTGTTTACTGTGAGCTATAGGGGCGTGGTGACTTCCGGCTCCTTGACATGTCAAACCCAGGAGTGGAGTTTAACATGCCAACATTGTACAGGAAGCCCTGTAGTTGCTGGCATGGATCCCCCCACCCTTTTTCCCTCCCCCCTACAGGACACCAAATTATGGGTCTAGCTTGGGAATATGAGAGCTGTGGACTATTCCTGTGGTCTGTGGGTCAGCTGGCAGGCTGTGTTTACAGTGTAAGCCGCTGTGTCTCTCTTGGTGTGTGACAGGGTCTCTGAGCCCTTCCCTCCTCCTTTTAAAAGGTGAGGCAGCAAGGCAGGGGGTCATGCTCACTGCCCCTCCAAGAACCTGCCACTTACAGATGGTGATAAAACAGCTCTCCACCCAGGAGCTATCCCGAGGCACTTGTCAAGTTTATTTGTGCATTGAGCATCAGTGGATCAGTGGGGATTACAGATGGGGGAGGCACACAAAAATCCCTGCCCTCCCAACGACCGTTACACACTAGTAGGCGTTAGATAGGACGCATTCTGATTATAGGTGGGGAAACTGAGGCTTGATGAACCTGATCAAAGACAGAGAGCAAAGGTCAAGGCAAAGAGTGTAACCGGGCTCGGCCTGGTTCCGAAAGCCCCACACGACAACAGTTTCATACCGGGCGTGTTTGTCTGCCTGTCTGCCTGTCCGTCTGTCTGTTTGCTTGTTTCGTCACCCCACTGCCTCCCTCCATTGTTCTGGTACCAGAATAATTAGCTGCTTTCAGAAAAGCACCCTCCACAACGCCATCTCGAAATCGCCAGCTGGGTGTGCCGCCTTCCTTCCTTGAGCCTGCGCTGTGTGACCCTGTTTCTCTTTCCGTCTCGGAGCTAGGGCTCCCGGTATGCCCAGCTCTCCCCCCTCAACACACACACACAGTTTTGCTTATGTTTCTGTACACTAGCCTATGACTCTTCCATAAGGCGAAACTTTCCTTCAGTTAGGCAGACTCTGCTTCCTCTGCACATAATCTGGTACCTGGGCTGTCCGAGTCACGCCCCCTCTAAGCTTCCATGTGGATCCGCACTGGCTTTCCACCTCCTCACTCCCAGCACCCGTCTTATGAAAACACAGAGGAAGGAGACCCCATTTATCTAACCGAGCCCGGCTTTGCCAACACCCCTGCTCTCTAGCTCCTTCTTCAGACTGGGACTTTCTGTGAAATGCTTTCCGGCTCTCCTCAGACACCCAGTGCTGCCCTCTAAGCAGAAGGGGTGCGAGTCCGCCCTGCCGTTGAGCTTCCCTACAAACACGCGTGTGCAGCCTCCTGCGCTCTGCTTGGCGGGAAGGGTGCTAATTACTGCACTCTTGCACGAAGCCCAGCCACGACAGGTGATAGCTCAGCAAGTTCAGGATCAGACAACCCCTCCTCCCTCGTGTCTATTTTTGGGTCACCACAGGTACTTATTAATACCACATGCCAGGACTATAGGTCAGAAAAGAGACATTTCTTGGATCATGTATCTATTCAGGACTGCAGTGAGGAGCATAGAAATTCCAAGGAAGGAATTTTCCTCTTCTTACCTGACAAAGCAGTCTGAGCTAGCTCAGGGACTGAAAAAAAAAAAAATCCCGTGGGACAAAAGTTTCTTCCTCTTCTGCTAGCTATCCTGCGCCCTTAGGAGCCGCCTCTCAGCCTCCCAGTCCCAAGATGGCTGCCTCACTTCCAGAAATCTCACCTACACTCCAGGCCGAAATAAGAGCAAGCAACAGGGGAAGGGAAATGGCCTGTGCCGGCTGAGCGTGTGTGTGTGTGTGTGTGTGTGTGTGTGTGTGTGTGTGTGTGTGTGTGTCTGTCTGTCTGTCTGTCTGTCTGTCTGTCTGTCTGTCTGTCTGTCTGTCTGTCTCTCCATCTGTGTAGGGAAGACTGGAGATTCCCAGAGAGCCCTATCAAAGTCCCACCCACAACTTGTTATGCTATGAGGTCTCTCAGCTCTTGCCTCCTTGTAGGAAAGAATTCAGTCAAGACAGGTCGTTTGAGCAGCCGTTTAGCAAACCAAACATCCAAAGAGAGACTGGAGTGGGCTGCCCCAGGTAGTGACTGGCTGGGGGTGGGTGTGTGTGTGTGTGTGTGTGTGTGTGTGTGTGTGTGTGTGTGTGTGTGTGTGTGTGCAGTGTGCATCATAAGGAAGTATCTATGAATATTTATGAGGTGGATGGTAGGCTTACAGGACAAAGCAAACATTCTGCTGTCCCAATTCGTGGTGCATTAACTCAGGATCAACAGCCCCACAGATGAACGGATGAAATTTTTATTAACCTACACTGTGGGTATGGAGCCTCCATATTTCTTTAAAAAAAAAAAAAAAAAACCAGGGTTGGGGATTTAGCTCAGTGGTAGAGCACTTGCCTAGGAAGTGCAAAGCCCTGGGTTCGGTCCCCAGCTCCGAAAAAAAGAACAAAATAAATAAATAAATAAATAAATAAATAAATAAATAAATAAAAAATAAAAAAAAAACCTTTCATAAAGTTTGAACAGCATGGGATTGTCTGTGGCTTCTAGATTTGTCTGGTCATCAGAACTGAAAAGGAAGTTTGCTCAAAATGCTGCTACCCACGTCCAAGGCCTGTCCTTGAACGTTCTGGTTCCTGTGGCCTGGAGCACAGACCTTAATGCTTTCCAAGTTTCCAGTGTTCTGTCCACCAGATTCACAGCTCCCTGTCTCCTAAGCCAGAGCTGTGACACATGGTCTCCCAGTACGCACAGAAATGGGAAAGCCAATGCGAGGGCCGGGAACAATGGTAGGCAGAGGCAAGCAGAGCTCCACAAATTCAAGGCCAGCCTGGTCTACATAGTGAGCCCCAGGTCAGCTACAGCTACACAGTGAGACTTCGTCTAAGAGAAAAAGGAGGGGAAGGAGGAGGAGAAAAAAGGAAGAGAAAGAAGGCCAGTGATAGAATTTGTTTACCAGAGATTTTGATGAAATCAGATCATGCTTAGATGTTATATTTTTTATTTTTATTATACTTTTCAACTCCATTTTTTTTTTTTTCTTTTTTTTTTTTTTCGGACCTGGGACTGAACCCAGGGTCTTGCGCTTGCTAGGCAAGCGCTCTACCACTGAGCTAAATCCCCAACCCCTCAACTCCATTTTTTAAAGCAAAGAGTCACAATTTTTAAATTGTGTGTGTGTCTGTCTGTCTGTCTGTCTGTCTGTGACCACCACAGACAGTAGAGCAGTGACCCCAGGGAGGCAAGAAGGTATTTTGGTTCAAGCTGACTCAGTAGCTGCTGTTGGTTCAACTTCAAGAGTCTGACCCCAAGGAGTTTATTTTAGGCATATTTAAGCCCGGCCCGGTTTGGCGAGAATTATCCTGGTGATAATTAACTCAATCCCATGTGCACAACGAAGCTTACGCCATGACTGCATCAAAAGTCTTTCCTAAGTTCATGTGACACCTTTTATACAGATAGGTTCTATACATTCTCTGAGAAAGACAAGCTCATGGTAAGCATCTGGGGAAGGATGTGGTGTGGTCTCTGCTACACGGGTAGCACACAGTTCACACAGCTATCAGCCATGTCTTCTGGGTGGAAAACAGGCTATGCATCTCTCCTTTAAGGAGACAACCCTGTGTATTTAATGTTCCTGGCTCCCCTGGTGCTCATATGTGAGCACAAGAACCTCCATGCCTTCTATATATGGATGGATGCATGTGTAAGTGTGCCAGGCCACACATGTGGAGGTCAGAACTAACTTGGAGAAGTTAGTTCTCTCCTGCCACTTTGTAGGCTCCCAACTGCCAAATTCAGGTTGTCGTTCTTGGTAGCAAGCGGTCTTACCCACTAAGCCCTGGCTGCCCCCTCAGCTCCAGGCTTTCTGTGTAATTCTATACACTGTTTTATTTCCTCTATCCCTTTGAGTACATTTAAGATAGTTCACTTTTTTTCCCTCTCGTCTTTTCAAGACAGGATTTCTCTGTGTAGCCTTGGATGCTCTGTAACACTCTCTGAAGAGCAGGCTGGCCTCGAACTCAGAAATCTTCCTACTTCTGCTTCCCAGGTGCTGGGGTTAAAGGAGTGTGCCACCATGCCTGGCTTAGGGTTGGCTTGAAGTCTTTGGTGACTAGCGTCTGTCACTTTATTTAGTTCTGTGGAGGCTTTTGTTCCATTTCCTTGTATGTCTGGTGATCTTAAAGATGTGTGTGTGCACATGCATGTGTGTGCATATGTGTGTGCACGTGCACACGCACACGTGCATATCCTTCTGTTAAATACTGGACAATTGGGGCTGGCAAGATTTCTCAGTGGTTAAAGGCTCCTGCCTTAGTGACCTGATTTGAATCCAGGACCCGCACGGCGGAAGGAGAGAATCTGACCCTGAAAGTTGTCCTCTGACTTCCACACGCGTGTGGTGATGTGTGCACATGCATCAGCCTGCAAACACACGCTTGAAATGAGTTAATAACTAGGAAAAATTTGAAATGGGACAATTGACTGTTACAGTGTGGTGACTCGGGACATCAGGTCCTGTCCCTTCATCAGTTTGTTGTTTGATTAGGGAAGCTGCATCATGTGGCGATTCCTGTAACTGTTTAACTTTTCAAAAAGGACTGTATTCCTAGGGCCAGGCATGATGGCGAATGCTAGCAATCTCAGTCCTAGGGAGGTTGGGGCAAGAGGATTTGGAGTTAGAGGCCATTGAGAGCTAGGCAGTGAGTTCTAGGAATGAGAGAGAGAGAGAGAGAGAGAGAGAGAGAGAGAGAGAGAGAGAGAGAGAGAGAGAGAGAGACTGTCTTATTCAGTTCCCTTTAGCTTTAGTTCAACCAGAGTTTTTACAGAGGCATACAAGAAATCCAAGATGACAAAACACACCTCCCTCCCTCCTTGGTCTTTGCAAACAGGCCTACGTGGATACTCTCCTTCAGAACCCTGTCTCTGTCTTCAGTTCCATGGTGGCTGAGGACTGCTTTTAAGTTGTGTCTTCTTGATTCGTCATCCTCTTGAATCCCGTGACTGTGGGAACCTTCAGCAGTTTTCTTCAGGTCTGACAAAACTGGTTCGGATGTTTCTGTGGGGGAGTGTGAGAGCCGCTTGGTCCTACAAGACATGGGCCTGCCTGTGTGAAGCGTCCTCGTCCCTGTCCTGGGTAGCGAGATTGGCACCTGCTGCCGTGGGAACATAATTCTATGATGGTCAGTATGACTCTCGGGTCTCGGAGATGATTAAGTACTGGATCTGACCCCATGGAGTCCCTTTTTGGCCCTCCGTTAGAATCTTCTCACTTTCCTCCAGTTCCTGTAAGATGGGCGGAGTGTTGGCCACCCTTAGTGTGAATAGCTCTCCTTCCTCCTGACGGCTGTACACATGGGCACCATGGGGACACCTAGTGGTGAGTGGAAAGATCAGTCAATGACTCCCATAAAACACAAAAACCGGCAAGAATGCAGAAGGCACTGGATTGCTGCCTGTGACAGGGACAGTTCAGCTGAAGCTGGACCTTAGCATATGGGCTGGATGCACCCACGCTACAAAGTCTCTAAGAGTTACTGCTGGCTCACAGGTAAATACAACAAAGAAGAGAAGGCTGCTCCTCCTGGCTGTGTGGCAGGGTTTGCCACTCCCAGAGATGACATCCTTCTGGGAGACGAAGTTCATGTACACAGGCTTAGGTTATCTGCAGCTTAGCTCTCTTTCCTGTGCCATGATGATGATGATGATGATGATGATGATGATGATGATGATGATGATGGTGATGTTGGTGATGATGGTGATGGTGATGATGATGGTGGTGGTGGTGGTGGTGATGGTGACGGTGGTGATGATGGTGGTGGTGGTGGTGGTGGTGATGGTGGTGGTGGTGATGGTGGTGATGATGATGGTGGTGGTGGTGGTGATGGTGGTGATGATGATGATAATGGTGGTAGTGGTGATGATGATGATGGTGGTGGTGGTGATAATGATGACGATGATGATGATAACTTGCTTGGGTTCCTAGTATTCATCTGAAAGGTCAACACAATATGTTGATTAATTACAAAATTAAAAAATAATTCCAACAAATGTAGAGTCTGGGAGCTGAAAGGATGACTCATAGGAATGCTTGTCGAGCAAGTGTGAGGACCTAGTATTCATCCCAGCACCCAGGTAGGATGGTCACATATACCTGCAGCTCTCATGCCGTGGTGGAGTCGGGTAGAGGCTGGAGGATTGCTGGGAGCTTGCTGACTCCCAGCCTAGCTGCATACCTCAGGAGAGACTCCGTCTCAAGAGAATAACCCACTTGATGGACACTCAATGTCCTCTGGCCTATATGTGTGTGCACAGGCACAAACATATCTTCACCACTTGTAGCTACAACACACATGCACACACAAACCATCATAAAGAAGTCCACATGCTGTCTGACCCCATTTGTTTAAGGCTATGCATGCACACATCCTTATCCGTGTATTTGCCTGTGTAAAGGCTTATATGTACATGTGGGTGTGTATTTAAGCTCAGGGGGCTTCCTGGAATGGAGCTCACCGCATTAGCAATGGACTGTGGTGACTGCTGCCCCCTTTGCATTTCCCTAAGTGGCCCGTGACACATATGTATTATGCGCATAAGTATTTGATGAAAGAAAGTTGAGTGTGGGGACTATTGGGGCTTATTGAGTAAATCTGCTCATCTTTCCTCTCTCCAAATATCCTATGGAAACCAAGAAAAGTGTTTCAATGTCTTAATGAAGGCCTTTAAAATAATGGTAGCTGCATGTTGGAATTATGAAGTTTATAATCTGGGGCTGGAGAGATGGCTCAGTGGTTAAGAGCACTGACTGCTCTTCCAGAGGTCCTGAGTTCAATTCCCAGCAACCACATGGTGGCTCACAACCATCTGTAATGGGATCCGATGCCCTCTTCTGGTGCATCTGAAGACAGCTACAGTGTACTCATATAAATAAAAAAAAATAAAACTTTTTTAAAAGAAGTTTATAATCTGCCATGTTGTCGTCGTGTGTGTGTGTGTGTGTGTGTGTGTGTGTGTGTGTGTGTTGGTCATTCTTTGTGCTCCCCAACCATGAGTAGCTCTAAAGAGAACGGTGATTTTTGACCCTTTAAAAAATACATTATTGCTGGTTGGTGGTGATACAAACCTTATCCCAGCACTCGGGAGGTGGAGGTCGAGGCAAGCAGATCTCTGAGTTTAAGGCCAACCTGGTCTACAGAGTGAGTTCCAGCCTTCCTTGGGAAGCCTCCACTAAGTACCTTCTTGCACTGTGAAGCCTGGGTCTTCACTGTCTTCCCCTAAGCTTGGTACATGGCAACCCAGCCTTCTTACCACAGCCGTGGTATGCAACATGGCATGCACAGGCCACGTGCAGATGTTTAAACTTAAAATAAATGTTCACCTCACTCTGTACCAGTCGTATTTTAAAGTGTCTGATGGCCACACGTAGCAGTGGCCAACTGCTCCACGGGGCAGTGTATAATGCGGGTTTCATTAAGGTCTCTGGAGCAGGGATGCTCTTGAGCAGGGGTTGGCAAACCCTGCCCACCGCCAGGTCTCTGTCACTGTGGCACAAGGGCAGCCACAATCAGTGCGTGGCCCACCTGCTGGGACGTCGCGTGGCTGTAATCCAAAAAGACTTGATTTAGGAGCCTTGAGTCCAAACTTTACATCGCTTTTACATGCCATAAAATATTACTGCCCCTTTGATTGCTTCTCTACAGTCATCTGAGGATGGAAAATGAGCCTCACCCTACGGACTGCAAATGAGTTAGCAGCGAGTAGATTTAAGCCACGGGTCACCATTTGTTGACCCCCTGTCTTAGTGAACTGCAGTTTACAAGATCTATGGCTATTATTTTAGCGAGGTCAGAGAGAAAGGAGGGGCTAACATATTCAAGGCCTTTCTCTTTGAACCCAGAAGCATGGTCATCATCTCTTCGTGGCCTGCTGTCTCCTGCACTCCGGGATCTGTGGGTGAGGACCCGCTCTTCTTATGGATTCTCCTCCCAGTGTTCGGAAGATTATTTGACGCCTGACAGCTCTCCGTGGATCCTGTGGAGCAGACATAGGCTCGCCAGCTACCTCCCGAGTGTCATTTGGCTTTTCCCTTGGTTCTGCCATCAAGCTGAGGGGATGATTCCTGTCTGCTCGACAATTTTATTTCTTGTTATCAACAAACACATTGACATTCCAATTTTTCACCAGCGTCCCAGGAGCTCAGCGTATGTATTTTCACCTCTGAGCGAAGACAGCAGCCCTCCTGCTAAGCACAAAAGTGGGAGCTGCAAGCGGATTTGATAAGGAGACGAAAGGGACAGGAAGCGGCCTGAAGAAGGCCCATACGTGGAGGATTTTCAACGACGAAATCGCCCTCTCCAAGATAAAGATGAGAAGGCTACACAGAGTGTCAGCACTGCTGCATATCTAAGAGGACACTGCACTAGGTTGCAACACAGTTGAATGGGGCAAAAGCCACAGAATACATTAAAAAAAATACACACGCCTGTGAAGAGCAGTTACCTGTGAGGGATACAGACTAGGAGGGAGCGTGAGAGAGACCTCTGGGGTCCTGGAACGTTCCAGATCTTCATTGTAAATGCTTACATAGTGTTTCATCTGTACTTATAAGTTACAGCACTGACCTGTATATGAGTTATTTCTTCAGTTTAGGAAATGAAGCTGAGCATTATGTAAATAAAATCCAAACCGCAGTGAGATGCCGTCACCTCAGATGGATAAGGATGGTGACTTCGAAGACAAAAGGTGGGTAGGAAGATAGCGGCAAAGAGCTTGCTGGGTAAGCATGATGACCTGAGTTCAGATTCCCGGCTCCTACATACAATCCTGGCATGACAGCACACGTGTAACCCCAGCTCCGGAGTAGGATAAACAGAGCTAAATCCTTCAAGTTTCCAGCCAGATGATCCAGCTGAGACAGTGAGCTCCAGGCTCAGTGAGAGACCCTGTCTCAAAAAATAAGCTGGAGAGCCATCAAGGAAGACTCCTAATGTCAACCTCTGCCCTCTACACCCGAACACATACATTTGTGCATGTGTGCACATGCACTGCTACACACAACACACACACACACACACACTTACATACCACTCACAAACACATACACCTACATACAACACACTCATGCACCAAAGAATAAAATGAAATAATAAACATATTAGGAAATGTCGATAAAATTGAGCCTCTGGGCACTGGTGGTGCAAATGAAAACAACCATTAAAGAAAAGAGAATGGTGGGGGCTGGAGAGGTGGCTCAGTGGTTAAGAGCACTGACCAGTCCTCCACAGGTCTTGAGTTCAATTCCTAGCAACCACATGGTGGCATAAAACCAACTGTCATGGAGTCTGCTGCACCCTCTTCTGGTGTGTCCAAAGACAGCTACAGTGTACTCATATATGTTAAATAAATAAATCGAGAGAGAGAGAGAGAGAGAGAGAGAGAGAGAGAGAGAAAGAATGGTAATTACACACCCCCCCAAAAAAAGTAAAAATAGAAGAAATAGGAGAGATGGCTCAGCAGTTAAGAGCTCTTGCCACTCTTACAAAGGAGTCAAATTCAGTTCCCACCTACATAGGGTGGCTCACAATTGACTGTAAATCCAGCTCCACTAGCATCAACACACACACACACAACACACACACACACACACACACACACACATATACACACACATACACACACATACACACACACACATACACACACACACATACACACACACATACACACACATACACACACACACATACACACATACATACACACATACACACACACATACACACACATACATACACACACATACACACATACACACACATACACACATACACACACATACACACATACACACACACACACACACACACATACACACACACACACACAAACACATAAAAACATACATACACACACACATACATACACACACACACACACACACACACATACACACACACACACACACACACACACACACACACACACACACACACACACACACACACACACAGAGACACACACACACATACAGAGAGAGAGAGAGAGAGAGAGAGAGAGAGAGAGATTAAAGATAGAATTACCCTTCCAGTTTCCATCTGCGCCCAGAGCGTAGGCTGTCCCACAGCCCTCTAGACCCAAAACCTGCCAGATGTAGCTTGTCTCACAGGAGCACTCTCACTCATAAGCCCACAGGTGAAACCCCACTTGCACTTCACTAACTGTTCAAAGAGGCCAGGAGAGCACAGGGCACAGGAACCGCAGAGCAGCCTGGGACAGGATTCTTCCAGTCTCCATCTGTACCCAGAGCTAAGGTTGTCCACAGCCCTCTGGACCCAAAGCCTGCTCAGAGAGAGCTGGTCTCCCAGGAGTGCTCTCACTCCTAAGATCGAAAGCTCACAGGCTCACAGGAGGGACAAGCTCCAGTCAGAGACAGCAAGAACAACTAACATCAGAGATAACCAGATGGTGAGAGGCAAGCACAAGAACCTAAGCAACAGAAATGAAGACTACTTGGCATTATCAGAACCCAGTTCTCTCACTACAGCAAGTTCTGGATGTCCCAACACACCGGAAAAGCAAGATTGGGATTTAAAATCACATCTCATGATGATGATACTTGACTTTAAGAAGGACATAAATAACTCCATTAAAGAAATACAGGACAGGGGTTGGGGATTTAGCTCAGTGGTAGGGCGCTTGCCTAGCAAGCGCAAGGCCCTGGGTTCGGACCCCAGCTCCGAAAAAAAGAAAAGGAAAAAAAAAAGAAAGAAATACAGGACAACACAGGTAAACAAGTAGAAGACTTAAAAGATGAAACACAAAAATCCCTTAAAGAGTTACAGGAAAACACAACCAAACAGGTGAAGGAATTGAACAAAACCATCCAGGATCTAAAAATGGAAGTAGAAACAATATTGAAATCACAGAGAGAGACAACCCTGGAGATAGAAAACCTAGGGAAAAGATCAGGAATCATAGATGTAAGCATCACCAACAGACTACAAGAGGCTGAAGAGAGAATCTTAGGGGCAGAAGATACCATAGAAAACATTGACACAATAATCAAAAGAAATGCAAAATGCAAAACGTTCCTAACCCAAAACATCCAGGAAATCCAGGACACAATGAGAAGACCAAACCTAAGAAAAATAAGTATAGAAGAGAGGGAAGATTCCCAAATTAAAGAACCAGTAAATATCTTCAACAAAATTATAGAAGAAAACTTCCCTAACCTAAAGAAAGATGCCCATGAACATACAAGAAGCCTGCAGAACTCGAAATACATTGGACCAGAAAAGAAACACCTCCCATCACATAATAGTCAAAACACTAAATGCACAAAATAAAGGAAAGAATATTAAAAGCAGTAGGGGGGAAAATGTCAAGTAACATAAAAAGGCAGACCTACCAGAATTACACCAGACTTCTCGACAGAGACTATGAAAGCTAGAAGACCAGCAGATGTCATACATACCCTAAGATAACACAAATGCCAGCCCAGGTTACTGTATCCAGCAAAACTCTCAATTGCCATAGATGGAGAAACCAAGATATTCCATTATAAAACCAATTTACACAATGTCTTTCCACAAATCCAGCCTTATAAAAGATAATAGATAGAAAACTCCAACACAAGGAGTGAAACTACACCCTAGAAAAAGTAAGAAAGTGATCTTCTTTCAACAAACCCAAAAGAAGAGAGCCACACAAACATAATTCCACCTCTAACAACAAAAATAACAGGAAACAACAATCACTATTCCTTAAGACCTCTTAACATCAATGGACTCAATTCCCCAATAAAAAGACATAGACTAACCCAGCATTTTGCTGCATACAGGAAACGCACCTCACTGTAAACACTACCTCAGAGTAAAAGGCTGGGGAAAAAATTTCCAAGAAAATGGTCCCAGAAACAAGCTGGAGTAGCCATTCTAATATCGAATAAAATCGACTTTCAACCAAAAATTATCAAAAAAAGATAAGGAAGGAAATTTCATAATCATCAAAGGAAAAATCTACCAAAATGAACTCTCAATTTTGAACATCTATGCTCCAAATGCAAGGACACTCAGATTCATAAAAGAAACCTTACTAAAGCTCAAAGCACACATTGCACCTCACACAATAATAGTGGGAGACTTCAAAACCTCACTCTTATCAATAGACAGATCATGGAAAAAACTAAACAGAGACACAAAGAAACTAACAGAAGTTATGAACCAAATGTATTTAACAGATATCTATAGAACATTTCATCCTAAAACAAAAGAATATACCTTCTTCTCAGCACCTCATGGTACCAAAATTGATCATATAATTGGTCACAAAACAGACCTCAACAGATACAAGAAGATTGAAATAATCCCATGCATCCTATCAAATCACTATGGACTAAGGCTGGGCTTCAATACCAATAAAAACAACAGAAAGCCCACATACACATGGAACCTGAACAATGCTCTACTCACTGATAACTTGGTCAAGGAAGAAATAAAGAAAGAAATTAAAGATGTTTTAGAATTTAATAAAAATGAAGGCACAACATACCCAAACCTATGGGACACAATGAAAACTGTGCTAAGAAGAAAACTCATAGCTCTGAGTGCATCCAAAAAGAAATTGGAGAGAGCATACACTAGCAGCTTGACAGCGCACCTGAAAGCTCTAGAACAAAAAAGAAGGAAATACACCCAGGAGGAGTAGAAGGCAGGAAATAATCAAACTCAGGGCTTAAATCAACCAAGTCAAAACAAAAAGAACTAAACAAAGAATCAACAAAACCAAGAGCTGGTTCTTTGAGAAAATCAACAAGATAGATAAACCCTTAGCCAGACTAACCAGAAGGCACAGAGACAGTATCCAAATTAACAAAATCAAAAATGAAAAGAGAGACATAATAACAAAAACTGAGGAAATCCAAAAAATCATCAGATCCTACTACAAAAGCCTATACTCAACAAAACTAGAAAATCTGGATGAAATGCACAATTTTCTAGACAGATATCAGGCACCAAAGTTAAGTCAGGATCAGATAAACCATTTAAACAGTTCCTTAAAGAAATAGAAGCAGGCATTAAAAGTCTCCCAACTAAAAAAAGCCAAGGACCAGATGGGTTTAATGTTGAAATCTATCAGACCTTCATAGAAGACCTCATATCAATACTGTCCAAACTATTCCACAAAACAGAGATAGAAGGAACATTACCCAATTCATTCTATGAAGCCACAATTACACTTATACATAAACCACACAAAGACCCATCAAAGAATTAGAACCTCAGACCAATTTCCCTTATGAATATCGATGTCAAAATACTCAATAAGATTCTCACAAACCAAATCCGAGAACACATCAAAACGGTCATTCATCATGATCAAGAAGACTTTATCCCAGGGATGCCAGGATGGTTCAATATACCGAAATCCATCAACATAATCCACTATATAAACAAATTCAAAGAAAAAAAACACATGATCATCTCATTAGGTGCTGAGAAAGCATTTGACAAAATTCAACACCCCTTCATGTTAGAAGTCTTAGGATGAGAATGGGCTTGAATTTCTATAAAATGCATTAGTCTATTTTCATTTACCTCTCTCCTTCTATAAGAGTTCCTTGCTTACTCCATATGCATGCTGCTAAAGCAGCATGGATATAGACAAGACCACCATCTGATTCACAACAAGGGACTCCACCCAAGAGGCAGTGTGTGGGTAAGGATCTACTCAATGAGGTGCTTGGTCCATTGATCTGTGTGGATAAGAAATGAACCTTGACCTTCATGTCATACATAGAAGTCATTATAGTGAGACCAGAGGTTGAGTGTGAAAAGCACAATGTAAGTATTGGATACTTACATACCCAAGAACATAAAAACAGTATACAAGCAGAAATCTTAAAAGATTGATAGCCAATTCTCTTAAAAAATAAGAGCACTGTGCAAACATGACCACCTGAGTCTGAATCCCCAGCCCCCATCCAAAATCCAGACATGGTGTGGCACTTGTCTGTAACCTCAGCACTGGGGATGGTGTTGAAGACAGATCCCAGGGCCTTGACCAGCCAGTCTCACTAAAATAGCTAGTTCTGGGTCCATTAAGAGACTCTGTCTCAGCAAACCAGTAGCTAACATCAAACTAAGTGGAGAGAAACTTGAAGCATTCCCACTAAAATCAGGGACTAGACAAGGCTACCCACTCTCTCCCTACTTATTCAATATAGGACTCGAAGTCCTAGGCAGAGCAATCAGACAACAAAAGGAGGTCAAAGGGATACAAATTGGAAAGGAAGAAGTCAAAATATCACTATTTGCAGATGATATGATAGTATATTTAAGTGACCCCAAAAATTCCACCAGAGAACTCCTAAATCTGATAACTTCAGCAAAATGGTTGGATATAAAATTAACTCAAACAAATCAGTAGCCTTCCTCTACTCAAAGGATAAACAGACTGAGAAAAAAATTAGAGAAACAACACCCTTCACAACAGTCACAAATAATATAAAATACCTTGGTGTGCCTCTAACCAGGCAAGTGAAAGATCTGTATGACAAGAACTTCAAGTCTCTGAAGAAAGAAATTGAAGAAGATCTCAGAAGATGGAAAAACCTCCCACGCTCATGGATTGGCAGGATTAATATAGTAAAAATGGCCATCTTGCCGGAAAGCAATCTACATATTCAAAGAAATTCCCATCAAAATTCCAACTCAGTTCTTCATAGAATTAGAAAGAGCAATTTACAAATTCATTTGAAATAACAAAAAACCCAGGGTAGTGAAAACTATTCTCAACAATAAAAGAACTTCTGGGGGAGTCACCATCCCTGACTTCAAGCAGTATTACAGAGTAATCATGATTAAAAACTGCATGTTATTGGTACAGAGACAGGCAGGTAGATCAATGGAATAGAACTGAAGACCCAGAAATGAACTCACACACCTATGGTCATTTGATCTTTGACAAAAGAGTTAAAACCGTCCAGTGGGAAAAAGCATTTTCAACAAATGATGCTGGTTCAACTGGCGGTCAGCAATTAGAAGAATGCAAATTGACCCATTCTTATCTCCTTGTACAAAGCTCAAGTCCAAGTGGATCAAAGACTTCCACATAAAACAAGGTACACTCAAACTAACAGAAAAGAAAGTGGGGAAAAGCCTCAAAGACATAGGAACAGGGGAAATTTTCTTGAACAGAGCACTATTAGCTTATGCTCTAAGATCAAGATCGACAAATGGGACTTCATAAAATTGTTAAGTTTCTGTAAGGCAAAGGACACTGTCAATAGGACAAAACAGCAACCAACAGATTGGGAAAAGATCTTTACCAATCCTACATCCAACAGAGGGCTAATATCTACTATATACAAAGAACCCAAGAAGTTAGACCAGAGAACCAAATAACCCTACTAAAAAATGGGGTACCTAGATAAGCAAAGAATTCTCAACTGAGGAATATCAAATAGCCAAGAAGCACCAAAAGAAATGTTCACCATCCTTAGTCATCAGGAAATGCAAGTCAAAACAGCCCTGAAATTCCACCTCACACTACTCAGAATGGCTAAGATCAAAAACTCAAGTGACAACAGATTCTGGTGAGGTTGTGGAGAAAGAGGAACACTCCTCCATTGTCAGTGGGATTGCAAGCTGGTACAACCACTCTGGAAATCAGTCTGGTGGTTCCTCAGAAAATTGGACCTCATTGCTATTTGAGGACTTAGCTATACCATTCCTGGGCATATACCCAAATGATTCTCCAACATACAACAAAGACACATGTTCCACTATGTTCATAGCAACTTTATTTATAATAACCAGAACCTGGAAAGAACCCAGATGTCCTTCAACAGAGGAATGAATACAGAAAATGTGGTACATCTACACAATGGAGTATTTCTCAGCTATTAAAAACAATGTCTTCATGGAATTCTTAGGCAAATGGATGGACCTAGAAAATATCATCTTGAATGTGGTAACCTAGTCACAAAAGAACACACATGGTATGTACTGACTGATAAGTGAATATTAGCCCAAAAGCTTGTAATACCCAAGATACAATTCACAAACTATATGAAGCTCAAAAAGAAGGAAGACCAAAGTGCAGATGCTTCATTTCCTTCTTGGAAGAGAGAACAAAATATCCATGGGAGGAAATATAGGGACAATGAGTGGAGCAGAAACTGAAGCAAAGGCCACCCAGAGACTGCTTCACCTGGGGATCCATCCCATAGGCAGTCACCAGGTCCAGTCACTATTGCTAATGCCAAGAAGTGCTTGCTGACAGGAGCCTGATATGGATGTCTCCTGAGAGGATGAGATGAGGACTGATACAGATGAGGATGCTTGCAGCTAACCATTGGACTGAGCATGGAGACCCCAATGGAGGAGTTAGAGAAAGGACTGAAGGAGCTGAAGGGGTTTGCAACCCCATGGGAAGAACAACAATATCAACCAACCAGACCTCCCAGAGCTTACACGAACTAAACCACCAACCAAAGAGTACACATGGAGGGACCCATGGCTCCACCCACATATATAACAGAGGATGGCATTATCTGGCAGCAATAGGAGGAGAAGCCCTGGATCGTGTGTAGGCTCTTTTCCCAGTGCAAGGGAATGCCAAGGTGTTGAGGCAAGAGTGGGAGAGGAAGCATCCTCATAGAGGGAGAGGGAGGGGGAATGAGAGAGGGGGGAACTGGGAAAGGGGGATAACATTTGAAATGTAAATACATAAACTATCCAATAAAAATTTTTTTAAAAGATAGAATTACCATATAATTTATCAATTCTAATTCTGAAATTGACAAAACTGAGTTCAGTGGTTAGGGAATCAGCTCACTGGTAGAGCGAGCGTTTCCCTGGCGTTTGGTCCCTAGTAATGAAAGATAACTTCACAAGGAAACAAAAACAGAGGTTTTTGAAGAGGGATTTACCTCCATATCCTAGCAGCGTTGCACACAATGACCAAGCATAGAAAACTGCCCAAGTGTTCATCAGAAGAAAGAAGAAAAACGAGAAACCACAGCTTGCATTTACCAAAGTTCTGAAAAGAAATAGAGCCACAAGTAAGTACACGGACATCAAGTGATGAGGGACAAGAAGCTGAGAGGGTAAATGGAGTGAGGGTACAGAACTCTCATAAACTGTGTGGCTTATGAACAACAGGCTTTTATTTTCATAGAAGTATAGACCAGGGAATTCAAAATGAAGCGGAAGACCCAGTGTCTTTGGCTTACCTTAGGGGCACACAGAATGTGCCACGTGGTAGGATGATAATTTCTAATGATCTTCTTCCACAAGAGACCAATTCCAGGGTTCCCTACCTTCAGGATTTCATCGTCACCCAAAGCTCCCCACCCTCAATACTGTGACTTGGCCCTAAGGATTTCAGCAGAGAAACTGGGGATCAGGCAAGGCCCACAAGACTCAGACCACAATGCTGTGGTTTGTAGAGGAGGAGAAAATCAAAATGATTACCAAGGTGTCTGTGAGGATTGGGGGAAAACTGCTACGTGCTTTGCACTTGAAACTCTCCTGTGTGTTTACTGTGTTACTGTGGATGCTTAGGGGCCAGGAATGAACTGAGCCTTGTGCATGGCAAGCAGGTCTCTTCCACTGTTCTGTATCTTCGGCCTCCTTTTTTACTTCATTTTTTAAAAATCTTGAGACAGGTTTTCATTAAGTTGTTCAACTGACCTCCAACTCTGAGTTCTTTGTCTCAGCCTCCCCAGTAACTGTGACTGCAGGCTACATCTTCTGGTGATATTTGTATCCATTTGTTTCACCTAATAACATAGTAGGCAAGTGTTACTATTTTACTTCCCTGTAAAGGCTTCACCTTCTTTGTGTACACAGCTGAGCAACTTCCTTTACCTCATAGACCCCTGGTTAACTTTAATGGCTGCCTTGACAGTATTTAGAATCACTTAGGAGACAATCCTCTGGGCATGCCTGCATGGACATAACACCATTCTACAGGCTTCCAACTTCAGCTAATTACATAGGAAGACGCAGGGGAGCTTCAGCCTTTATCTCTGCTTTCTGATTATGGATGAAATGTGACCAGCCACCTCACATGTTCACAGCCACACCTTTCCTGCCATAACTGCCAAAATGTTCAAGCTTTGAGAAACAAACAAACACCCACATGCATTGAGTTTTCAGGCAATTATCACATCAATAACAAAAGTAGCTTATACAGAACAGTGGTACCAGGAGTGGGGTTGTTGCTGATAAACGTGGCCAGGTCTGTAGGCATAACTAGTTTGTAGAGCATTGTATGACTTTGAACATGCAAGCTAGGGAAACACCTAAATGCCCTAAGCAGAGTTAAGACATCATTCTGATGGGAGTTTAGGAGATCAGGGTACTGAAAGAAATGTGGACCACTGAAGCCCTACTCAGAGATGGACAAGGACCTTACTCAAAACCAAACTAGAGGTCATTCGTGTTATCTTCTGGTAAAGAATTTGGCTGCGGGCTGGGGATTTAGCCCAGGGGTAGAGCGCTTACCTAGGAAGGGCAAGGCCCGGGGTTCGGTCCCCAGCTCCGAAAAAAAAAACCAAAAAAAAAAAAAAAAAAAAAAGAATTTGGCTGCATTGTGCCTCTGTTCTGAAAATATGAGAGAAAATGGATTTTAAAGTGATTTACAAGTTTATTTGGCAAAGGAAATTCCAAGCGAGAGTAACATCCAGTCTGTGGTCTGTGGAACGGTTACTGCTTATTACTCTTAGCCAGACTTACAGTGAGAGTGGAAATATTTAAAAAGGTATAATTTTCCCAAGAAAGGAACATAAGCAAATTTAAAGTTGCTGGCAAGGTAGACATGCAGAAACCAACGATGATTGTTAAAGAAGATCGTTCACATCATTAAAGAGAAAGCTCGAGCTTAGTTCTTGTTTGCTATATCATATTAAAGCTTGCAGGTTGCTTTCAGTCCCAGGAGAGACTTTGGACATCTGAACAGTATTGGCACTGCTTAAGGTTGTGGACACTCACTTTTAGAGATGTCCTAAATGCATTTCACATCATGAGATGAACAGGCAATTGTGGAGCCACTATGATTAAGTGATATGTTTATTTCTCAAACCAACAAGGAGCCGTGGTGTTTAACCTTCATTGTCGATTTGATGGGATTTAAATCACTTAGGAGACGAACAGCCCAGCTTGCCTGTGTTGACATTGATAGGCTTAACTGATGTGAGATGACCCATCCTGACTGTGGCTAGGGGGGTCGGGATGGTGAGGGGTTGGGTCTGACAGGGGATGGGGGGTAGGACACAGTTACATCCCATGTCCTGACTAAAGAGAAGTTGAGGAAGTGAGCAGAAGCCAGGCATTTGTCTCTGCTTCCTGAGTGGATGTGGTGAGACTCTACTCCTTTCCCATCATGACTGACTGTACCTTGAACTGTGAAACAAAGTAAGCCTGCCCTTCCTTGACCACTTCTTGCCAGGCATTTTTGTCACAGAAGCAAGAAAAATAACCTATACTCCAGCATCAGCTAGGATTGCATGTGACAAGAGTCCGGCACATGACTAGACCACAGCGAGTGCTGACAGGAGGGGGCTGGCCTGAGTCATGATGTACAGCAGTGACCTTAAGTACTTGGAGCCCATCCGACCTTCTGCCTATGTGACAGCTGAGCCTGTGAGGTCTGGCTGCAGGGGGGCTCGGGCTGCTGGGCTAGGCTTGGACTGGACTCCTGACTTCTAATCCAGGCCCTGCTGGCTGCTCCTGCCATTTCTGAGTCATCCCGTGTATTTGGCTCAGGGCACAGGGAAAAGAAAACTGTTAGGGGTTTGAGGGGGGGACGTTCCCTCCTGTGCAAATTGCTTCTCTTTGTTCAGATAAAGGTCAAGAGTATGTTTTCTTTAGTGTTCCTGGCAATGAAATGGGAGAAGTACAGGGTAGGTAGGAAGAAGGAGTAAGAACTGAGGAGGAGAAAGACATGGAGTGTTGCCAAGGTCCATGACTGAAAGGCCTCTGACTATAGGAAACGGCCTTTTGCCGGGGGGGGGGGGCGGGGGCGGAAATACAGCCTCTGCTTTTGTATCCAAACCAGCAAAGTTGTAATCGGGAAGATTGAGAGAAGGTTGAGCAGGCGGGCCAGGCAGTCAAGGCCACACTCTGTAGGTCCTGGCCCTTGCAGCCCTGTCTCCTCTCCTTATCTGAGCCTTGCAAGCTTTGGACTGTCCCCACTGCCTGGCCTCTCTGAAGCCTCCTCTAGGATGCCTCTAGTTCTCTGGCACATCGTATCATGTCTTCCTGAATTGCATTTAATGAACTGTGTCAGGATTGCTCTTTAGAACCATCTGTTGGTCCCAGTAAGACTGAAGGTCATATCCTGGGCTTCTGGCTCAGGTCAAGAATTCGTAAAAAATAATTATGCTTTTTTTTTCTTTGCCTATGTGATTTTTTTTTTAATGTCTTATACTCACTGCCCAGAAGTAAGAACAGGAACGTTCGCATTAAAAAAAAAAGTTTTTCTGGCTTTTCTGGACAAATTGAAAACCAAGAATCATGGGTTCTTTTATTTTTGCCCTCAGAGAAGTGCCCCCCATTGAAAAGCATGTGCTTGGACTGGAGAGATGGCTCAGTGGTTAAGAGCACCCGACTGTTCTTCCAGAGGTCCTGAGTTCAATTCCCAGCAACCACATGGTGGCTCACAACCATCTGTAAAGAGATCTGATGCCCTCTTCTGGTGTATCTGAAGACAGCTACAGTGTACTTACATAGAATAAATGAATAAATAAAAAAAGAAAAGAAAAGCATGTGCTTCTTCCACTTGTTCACAGACCCCACCACACCCTACAGTCTCCCTGGCAAGAGAGCCTCGTGTCAAAGGCTGTGTGTCACGTCAGCATTAGTGGTTTCTCTTACACTGGTCCCTTTACCCATTTTTCTCTCTCACTATCTCACTTCTTAGATTTCACATCACCAGACTAAATCCTGCTGCCTGGGCCCCACCCCCACTGCCCTGTCCTGGAAGACAGAGTTTGGGCTTCATTCACATCTGGAGCTTCAACAGCCTGCCGTGGGCTGCTGGGAGCATGAAGGCCACTTGCTACTGTCCCGTGAGCTCTTTCTGGATGCTCTCCTCCCCTTTCAACACACTTATTCACTCAACAGATAGTTACAAGAGTGTGCGGTACCTCAGTGGTAAGGAGCCTACCCAGCTTGCTGAGGCCCTGGGTTCCATCCCTAAACTCAAGGCGATGGGAGAGGAGTCACTGGACTGTGGCCCTACTTCCAATCCATGGTGCTCTGTTACCTTTGGTGTCCCAGACCCTCTGATGGCCCCCAAATAATGAAACCCTATCCCCAGAAGCCATTCCAGGCACTTCTTACAAACCTGCCTCTTAGCAGTTCTGTCAGAAAGCATGGAAAGAATCATTGAAGAATCACTCGAGGTGTTAACACTAGCAACACGTGGTTCCTGAGAACTGGGGTCTTATGGGTCGCTACATCTCATTTCCTAGTCATGAGGCACCACCCACCCTGGCTGTGGTCATGGCTGTCAGTTCCAAGTAGGAAAACCGACAGGAAAATGGGGCTTCCGGATGACTGAAGGGTATGGGCTTATGGAACTAAAAGCTCCAGGGGCCAACACAGCCCTAAGAGTTGCGCAGGTGTTCTTTTCCTTAGTCATCCAGGCTGGGTTTTAGGGGAGGAAGTAATGCTAATTGCATCTTTGCAGAGGGGAAAACTTGAGTGCCAGGATTGCAACAATGTTACCGAGAGGATCCAGCTAAATTCATTCTCTTCGCTATGCTCTGGCTGTATTGAAGAGAATTATCAACGTCACTGGATTCCTCAGGGCCTAAAGTCCAGTGACCACCAAGCATGACAGAAAATACTATATGCCCAGTGGCCAAGTATCCCTGGATGCCAGAGTGTGCACATGCAACAGGTTCCGCCAACCTGCGGCATCCTCCTTAGATTCGGGTTTGAACACTGACGAGGAGGGGGTGATCTGGCAGTTCTGGTGAAGGCAGAAAGATCTGGTTCTTGTGATTTAATGGCAGTCCAGTTTGAGGTAATGTGGTATCTGCAGCTGAGGGACACCTGTGTGCCAGGGCCAGTGTAAATATGGGTGCCATGCTTGTATGCTCAACCTAATTTAGCGTAGTTTAGAAACATTTGTATAGCTGTTTTGTTTGTACACCTTCTGTGCACTGCATATATCTGTGCATGCCTGGTCCCCATGGGGGCCAGAAAAGGGCACTGGATCCTCTGGATCTGGAGTTACCAATGGTTGTAAGGCATCATGCGGTTGCTGAGAATTGAATCTAGGGCCTCTGGAAGAGCAGCAAGCGCTCTTAACTGCTGAGCGATCAATGCAGCCACATCTCTCAACTTACTCCACATCTGTGGCTCAAGATGACCCACGTTGGCAACTGATGTGTATATGATGTGTGTGTGAAGGTTTGTTTCCACAGACATCTATCTATAAATTCTCTTAATTCCTTCACTATTCATCTTATCTTCATTTATTTATTTAATTTATGTGTGAGCATGCATGTATGCGTGTGTGTGTGTGTGTGTGTGTGTGTGTGTGTGTGTGTACACATGAGTCATAGCATGCTTATGAAAAATCGGAGAACAACCTTCAGGAATTGATTCTCTCCTTCTGCCACATAAAGGTTGGGGAGAAAGAAACTCAGGTTATCAGGCTTAGTGGCAAGTGCCATTACCCACTGAGCCACCTAACCAGCCATATTTATTTAATTATATTATTTTTGAGGCAGGATTTTGCTATGTAACCCAGGCTGGACGTGAACTCATGATCTTCCTAGTTCAGCCTCCCTAGTACTGGGATTAGAGGTGCGTGCAACCATGCCCGACTTATTGTGTTAGTCACTTTAAAGGATGTTAACAGTGGGAGGCAGGGTGAGTGCATCCTTTGGACATTGTTAATCTCTCTCTCTCTCTCTCTCTCTCTCTTTCTTCTTCTTCCTCTTCTTCCTCTTCTTCCTCTTCTTCCTCTTCTTCCTCTTCTTCCTCTTCCTCTTCTTCCTCCTCCTCCTCCTCCTCCTCCTCCTCCTCCTCCTCTTCTTCTTCTTCTTCTTCTTCTTCTTCTTCTTCTTCTTCTTCCCTCCACCCCCCACCCAATAGAATTTCATGTGACCCAGAATACCTTCCAATTCACTGTGTAGAAAGCAAATCCTTAGACTTCTAATCCTCCTGCCTCTACCTCCTCCTCAGTGCTGGGTCTGCGGGCACGCAAGAGCACACCTGGTTTATATGGGGGTGGGGATTAAACCTGGGCCCCATGCATGCTAAACAAGAACCCCAGCAAACCAGCTTCAACCCCATCCCCGGTGCCCTCCATGATGGTCCTTAACTGCTCTTCTTAGGTGACCTTCAGGCAAGCTCATCCCACAGAGTTTTGGGGTCAGGTGAGGGTAGGTACTTCCTGTCCCTACCCAGGCCCTCCTGGCATCCAGGTGGGCTCGTTGGCCTGTCTGCACAGGTCAAGGACCTACGAAGTCACTTCTTTCTGGAGCTCCAGAGCTCAGGTCCCTTTAGCTCCCCTCCCACTTAGCCCTCCGGCTCCTCCTCCCTTCCCTTTATAGATTTTCTTCTTCTTTCTCTTAGTTGGCAATTTTAGTAAGTTTCAGATCAGTGGCCCTAGGAGCAGCTGCAGATAGTCGCTGGGGTGCCCCTCCGTGATTCCTGCAAAGGAATCGTTTGCTCTTTGACTCAGTTTCACCCAAATAGACTTCAGTTTCCTTAAAGCGACCTGGAGCATGAGTTGGCATCACCCCGGGGCTGAAATAATCCCATAACTAGAATTTTCCATATCTCTTTCAACAGCCCAACTGGCTGTCAGGAGCTTTTTAATTTATTTTTTTTTCCCTTTTGTTTTCTAGTCACCATGATACTTTAGACGGGATTTAAAGCTGCACTTTGGCTGCAGTCTACACTAGGTAAGCATTTGTTGGGGGAAAGGATGAAAGAATGAATGATGGGATAATCTGCATTTGATGGGCGGTTGCCAGAGGAGAATGGGATGCGGTAAGGCTCGCCAAGAGCAAGGACTGTGGCATTATGTGCAGGCGCCACCTGCTGGACAGAAGTTGGTATAACAGGTCGATTTCTGCTGTAGGGATGGAAAAGGCAGGCCAATGAGTGAAAAGAGAAAGAACAAAATTCAACAAAATCGCCCGTGTCTCGGCTGCTCTAGACCTCTTGATTACACTGCCAATTTTATCAGTTATATCGAGCATGTCTTTTTTATCAAAATGGGCATGTTATTTATTGCTCGTTCATGGTATCTGACACATCCAAGATACTGAGTTAAACGCATGTGTCACTGTTCATCCTCAAAGTAACTGCAAAAGGCAGATACTATAATGAGTGTGGCTTCAGATCAAAGCCTCAAGGTTCACAGAGGCCTATGGTGCCTTATAATATTGAATGTCACACAGATGGTCTGTTTGGGAAAGGAATGAAAGCCAGTTCCACCTCTCTTCAGAGTATGAGGTCGATGGGATTCTAAGAAGTCAGGCTCCAAGACAGGGTTCTCCAAGCAGGAAGCCTACAGCCTCAGCAGGTGCCAGGCGATACCAGGTGTCCTTGTTAGGGTTTTACTGCTGTGAACAGACACCGTGACCAAGGCAACTCTCATAAGAACAACATTTCATTGGGGCTGGCTTACAGGTTCAGAGGTTCAGTCCATTATCATTAAGGAGGGAGCATGGCAGCATCCAGGCAGGTATGGTGCAGGAGGAGCTGAGAGTTCTACATCTTCATCTGAAGGCTGCTAGGAGAAGACTGGCTTCTAGGCAGCTAGGATGAGGGTCTTAAGCCCAGACCCACAGTGACACACCTACTCCAACAAGGCCATGCTCACTCCAATGAGGCCACACCCACTCCAACAAGGCCACACCTCCTAATAGTGCCACTCCTTGGGCCAAGCATATACAAACCATTGCACCGGGTGTGGGCCGAACTGGGATGGCAAGGAGGCAGGACCTTGACTCACACAATATTAACTGCCTCAGGGGAGGGGTGTGAATTTGGACCAGGTTGCTCTCCTCGTCTGTGAAGACAGTTCCAAAGACGGACTCAGCTAAGAGCTGCCATCAGCCAAAGCCCCTGAGCCCTGAAGTGGGAGGCCAGGTCAGTGTGCCCCCCATGCACCCATCCTACCTCCGTTGCATGGCTCAGGGTGACTTGGGTGGCCTGAGGGTAGCAGTGAAGACCACAGAGGCAGCTGTTGACTGTGGTTTTAAGGAATGAAAGTGGAGCTAGTAAGACGGCTCGATGGGTGATGGCACCTGCCAGGCAAGTGTGAGGATCTGAGTTCGGTCCCCAGAATCCACTATGGAGGAAGAGAACCAACTCCTGCAAGTTGTCCTCGACCGCCACGGAAGTATGATGTGCACATGTGTGCACCACAAATAAAATAATTTTAACAAGCAATGATAATGGTCTGCCCATATCCACCCAATGAACTCAGGACCCGGACCCAGTCTGCCACCATAGCTAGTGAATTTGGGCCAATTTGTAGTGAAGCAATATATGAATGGAGAAGGGGAAAGTGACGTGGCCCAGCATGTGACTCGTGAGTTGTTCAACATTTGCAAAATCCTAAAAGGGAATCCTGAACCCCATAAATAAATTAGTACAACAGAGTAAGTTGTTAAAACAGCCATGTTGTGGTAGTTTTTTTTTCTTTTTTTCTTTTCTTGAGACAGGGTTTCATGTAATCCAGAATGGCCTTGGACTCCTAGCCCTCCTGGATACACGTGCCAACTGCTGGGATTACAGGCACGTGTCACCTGCTAAACTGTGAAAACATTTCGCTCCACCCCGTCTTCTCCTTGCCAGGGCCAAGCCCTGCCAAGCCTGCTGAGCCCGTGAGGATCAGTCAGGTGTCTGAAGCATAAGGGAGAATCCAGGGTTGTTAGGGTATGGGCCACTTGATATGGAGGTGACTCGTTCCACAGCAGTGGCTGACAGGTGTGAATTTATAAGATTTTAGAGGGCCACATGAGGATCTGTCAAAATACAACTGTGTTTGACTAGTTGTGTGTAAAGGTTAATGTTAGAATTTCGTCTTCTGCTGGGCATGGTGGCCCACACCTTTACTCCCAGCACTTGGGAGGCAGAAGCAGGCAGATCTCTGTGAGTTCAAGGCCAGCCTGGTCTACAGTGCAAGTTCCAGGACAACCAGCGCAACACGGAGAAGTCCTGTCTATAAATAAATAAATAAATAAATAAATAACTTCTTCTGGGCTGGTGAGATGGCTCAGTGGTTGAAAATACTGGCTGCTCTTCCAGAGGTTCTGAGTTCAAATCCCAGCAACCACATGATGGCTCACAATCATCTATAAAGAGATCTGATGCTCTTTTCTGGCATGCAGACAGAGCACTCCTATGTTCTATATTTATACATACATACATATATATGCATATATATACATACATATATGTTACAAGTTACATAAAATATGTACTATAATATATAATATACATATGTATATATGTAAATTTTAAAAAAGAACTACTACATGTGATTTTTATGCTTTTAGGTAGCAAAACCTGAGTCAGGCGCCTTCCTTTCCTTCTGTAAAATTAAGAATCTTTTTATTTGTTATAAATAATCTTTGAGGAGTTGGGGATTTAACTCAGTGGTAGAGCGCTTGCCTAGCAAGCACAAGGCCCTGGGTTCGGTCCCCAGCTCCGAAAAAAAAAAAAAGAAAGAAAAAAAACTCACAATAAATAATCTTTGATCATTTCATACATGTATATAATATATCTTAATCATAGTCACCTCCGACATTCCTCTCCCACTCCCTCCAGACCCCTCACCCCCTCCTCCTCAACCTCCACGCCCTCTGCTTCTGTGTTTGATAATCACTGAGTCTAGTGCCACCCGACGAATGTGCATATATGCTGCACCAGCCACCGGAGCGTGGGAGCCTATCGGCAGTCACACTCCTAAACAAAAAAACGACTCCTTCACATCGGTTCCCATAGCCTCCTCGGCTGTGGATGGGGCCTTATGCACCCCTTCCCCACTCACGCCACAATATTGACTGACCCTGTCTTCTGCGGGTCTTGTGCAGGTAAGCACGGGTGCATGAACGCACGAGTCCTGTCGTGGCCAGAAGGCAACAGCTCAGGGCGCTCGCGTGACCCTCCCACTCTCACACTCTTTCTAGCCCCTCTTACAGCATGTCCCTGGAGCCTTGGGACACGGATGTCCTATTGAAGGCTGAGCACTCAGCCGGGTACTTTTCTTACATCTGCGGCAGATACTACACGTGTCCCCTAAGGAAGTTCCCCTCTCTCTCTCTCACAGGATAATGAGACATCCAGTCCCCAAATCATCAAGTAATGGCACTTGGGGGGGGGGCGGCAGGAGAGTTGACTCGGCCACTTAGAGTACTTGTTGCTCTTCCAGAGGACCCAGGGTTGATTCCCAGCACCCACACAATGGCTCACACCACCCATAACTCTAGTTCCAGGGGATCTGGTACCCCCTTTCCTCTATGGGCACTGCACACGCATGTAGTGGATATATTCATGTAGGTAAAACATTCATATGGATAAAAAAAAGTTTAAAATGTAAAAAGAAAGAAAGAAAAGGAAAAGGGAGGCTATAAAACCTGTGGAACTTTATTACAGATGGCCCTGAGGATGCTGGGTAAAGAAGAGCCTCCCAGAGGGTAGAGTCTGCCATCGTGAAGAACAGAGGGCAAGGCTTCCTCCCGGAGAGCCAGACTATCTGCCAGAGAAGTATGTCTGTACAACCCTGAGCTTTGACAGCTACTGACAAGTCATTGCTCTTGGATCTAGGAACGTGGTCCACCCCTAAGAATACATGGTAGATCTCCAAATTCCTTTACAGGCCGCCCCTGAGGTGTGAAGCTGAGTCTTGTCCGACACGGTGTAAATCAGATGACCACATAGCAAGTTCTAGAACCTTCCTAAAGAAACCTCAGGACACCACGTGGTACTTCCACCTTGGTCCTCCTTTACATCCGGGGTACAGAGACAGCGGCAGAAGCTGAGGGAACCGTCTCAGCCATGGGGTGAGCAAAGAAGGGGCGGCTTAGACAGAACGAAGCAGCTGGGTTAAAGGGGAGTTCATGAACTAAGCCACCAAATCCACTCCGAGCTTCCTGCCTCCAGCTTCAAACTCGGGATTGACACTGAGTACTATCCCTTCCTTACTCACAGACAACCTGACTCCAACATGGCGCCCAAGTGGTGACAAGTCACAGTTACCACTTAGACTACGTGGGAGGGAAGAGGGCTCTTTTCTGCTGCGTTGCTGTAGATAATTAATGGTGCTCAAGATCGCTCTGGCGGCACTGGGGCAGCAGTGCAAATTCCTTGCAACCCACGCCAATGTTTTGGATTCTCAAATGAAACACACGCACGCACGCACGCACGCACGCACGCACGCACATGCACGGACACACACTTAAACTTCCATTTAATATGTCGTAATCAGTTCTATGGCTGGGCCACTCCTAAACCTCCACATGGCTGACGCCTCCCCTCCGATACTCCTGAGTCATTCCTTACTAAAATCTATATTCCATCTTTGTTGCCCTAGACATGGGGGTGGAGGGCGCTGAGGCCGCTCTTCCCCGGGTCTTTCATGTTGGCTGTCTCTCTATCCTGCACTTCACCCAGCATGGCGGTTCTGTCCTTCTCTCGGTCCCCTTGTCCTCGAAACCTAAAGTCCCACTTCTGTCTCATTACCCAGCCTTTGGCTGCTGGCAACTTTATTTACCAATTGAAACCAACTGGGGGCAGGGACCTCAGCATCTTACGTGCATAATTCTCATACAATTTAGGGAATCCAAATGGCATAATGCAAGCTTTAGGCCAAATCCACAATGCTGTTGCTGTTGCTGTGAGTAGAGAAAGCACACGCTGGTCAGCACAAGCTCCAAAACACAGTCCTTAGGAAAACATCACTTTGACCACCTGCTCCTGGATGGGAGAATGTTAGGAGTGAACGGTGGAACATCTGCGCTCTCCAGGCCCCACGTGTGCCAGAAAAATGTTACTCTCCACAAACTGCGGCTTCTTGCTATGTCTTGAGTGGGGGTGGGGGTGTTAAAAAAACAGATGAGTGGTAGATCGCATACCTTAGCTGCAAGGGAGTCGGGAAAAATCATTTTTTTTAATTCTAACAAAAAGCAAAAATCTACAAAGTAAAAGTTAAACTATCACTAAAAGATTTTAAACTATATGAGAGCTAACACGTGAGAACTTTGTTTTCCTCACAGTTCTAGAGGCTGGATGCCGGAGGTCAAAGGTCAGGGAGCTGGTAAGGCCAGGGTCTAGTGAGGGCTCTCCTCCTCGCTTCCCGATAGTCACATTCTCACATGGGACTGCATCCTCGAATGACAGGAAGAGAGAGAGTGAGGCACCCACAGCAATCAACTAATCACCATGACCTGAGAGATTTTAGCAGTTGAACAAACATACTATATTAGTTATACATTGCAGCAGGGACACAATGACTGACAAAACCTACTTAGGAAAGGACAAGTTTACTCGGGCTCAAGTTCTAGGGTAGGGTCATCGCGGCAGGGAAGTTCTAGCCACAAAGTCTTGTAGCAGCTGTCTGCTTGCATCCTGCATCCTGCCAGGGAGCAGAAAGCTAATGCATGGAATGAGGTCACCCACATTTAGGGTCAATCTTCCTGCCCCAATGAACCCCAGACACCCCAGAGATCTGTGTTCAAGATGACTCTGGATGCTGCTGTCAACAATCCATATGAACTATCTCTCCTGTGACAACCAAGATTCAGGATGGGTTTGTGGTACACACCCGAAACCTTATCACAAAAGGCTAAGCAGGAGGGTCGTCACAAGGTTGGGGCCAGCCTGGGCTCTATAACTAATGCCAGTGCAGCCAGGGATACACAGCAAGGCCATCTCAAGACAAACAAATGAGCATTTTTAAATCGTGGGACAGAATGTCCCTCCATTTTAAATGCCAACAAAATGGTGCAATGCCTAGGACTTTAAAACATGCCAGATCTTTTAAGAACAAAACACTGGCTGGAGAGATGGCTCAGTGGTTAAGACCACTGACTGCTCTTCCAGAGGTCCTGAGTTCAATTCCCAGCAACCACATGGTGGCTCACAACCATCTGTAATGGGATCTGATGACCTCTTCTGGTGTCTGAAGACAGCTACAGTGTACTCATATATTACAAATAAATCTTTAAAAAAAAAAACCTACACGTCTTTACTTTTTTTAAGTCTTTACGTCACCAGATGGTCTATATACATTATTACCTTTCTGGGTGCAAAAGGCTTAGTACCAAAAGGACGTTGATTCCCTGGAAGTGAATCTATACATACAAGGCAATTCCAAGAAAATCCTCTGGTATCTTTCAGACTACCTGGAGATCTGATTCAAAACCTGTGAAACAATAAATGTTCAGGCTGAGCAAAAGGAACTTTGAAAATAAAGAGACAGCAAGACCTTGCGAGATATTATAGCTCACAAAGTACTTTCAGGAACTGAATCAGTACCCAGATTTACAAATGCTTCCAGGAAACCAGAACCCAGAATGCACATGTGGGTTTTAGTTTATGTCTCCTGTCACTTCTGTAAGAGGAAACAATGGACTGCTCAACAAAAGCTGCTGGGACGACTGGAGAGCTATTTGAAGGAAGAAAATTAGTTCGATTGTATCTCGTACCATTTCCAAATATAAATCCAAAATATTTGGTCAAAGCCCTAACCGTGTGAGAAGAAATAAGGGAATGTATTGATCCTTGTGAGCAGGAAGGACACGATGCAAGACGACAGCTACAGAGGCAAGTATTGATTAAGGTATCTCATGGGAGCTGTGGTTGTCTGCATAAGATCTGTACAAGAACAAGCCAGTCACTAGCCTTCATGCGTGGAAGAAGCACTTGTGCGGCTCCCACCCCTACCACTTGATGGCAGGTGGAGGAGGGAGGAGTAGGGAGAGCGGGTTTTCTCCAGGGTATGGACTCTGGCAAGTTGACCATACCTCAAGAGTGCTTGGGTACAAGCCCTAGTGCCAATGGGCAACACTGACTAGATTCAGTGGGTTACTTTAAAAAATTAACAAACAGAGCCGGAGAGATGGCTCAGTGGTTAAGAGCACTGACTGCTCTTCCAGAGGCCCCGAGTTCAATTCCTAGCAACCACATAGTGGTTCACAACCATCTATACAATGGGATCTGACGCCCTCTTCTGGCCTGCAGGTGTACGTGCAGATAGAGCGCTCATACATAAAATAAATACATTTAAAAAACATACAGTCGGGGAGGAGAGCCTGGAGGAAATAAATAGATTTCTATTTAAATGTTTTAAGTGCTTCTATGCCAGAGCAAAAGTAAAACACACCTCACAAGATGCTGTGAGACGTCAGGTCCGTAAATGGTTTCCATTCCTCTCTGGTCGTCAGAAAACAGAGTGTGTGCCCGGAAATCAGAGTGAGGTACAGGCTGCCGACAAGATAGGAACTTGTTAATAAATGTGAGAGGGCGACAATTGCATAAGAACAAGAAACTGCAACATGATAACAGACAGGACAACACAGGCTGGATGTTCAAGCAACTCCCATTTTTCGCCTATGATATTGGTAGTTGAACCCTTCCTCTGGAGGGTGGGTGAGGGCGCGGGGTGCGTAGCTCCTAGCTGCCTCTCTGTACTTACTCTATGTCTTCCACATGCTCCTCTGTGTCCCATGAGACAGGCTCGCGTGGACTACATCAACACATTCTACTGCCATCTGGTTGAGGTCAGCCCAGTAGGAGACAGAGGGACAAGAGCGACCCAAGACATGTATTCCCATGGCTTCTTCCCTGTGGGACCACACTGGGACTAGTTTCCTTGCCCTCTCCTCTCCCTCTCCCTCTCCCTCCCCCTCTCCCTGTCCTTCTTCCTCTCCCTCTTTATCTCCTTCCCCCCCTTCCTCCCCCTCTTTCTCTCCCCCCCCCCCCTCCTCCCCCTCCTTCTCTCCCTCTCCCTCCTCCTCCCCCTTTCTCTCCCCTTCCCCCTCTCCCTCCCCCTCTCTCTTTCTCTCTCGCTCATCTATTGGATTCCACTGTCTCCTCGCTCACAAAGTTTCGGAGATGTAATAATGGAGCCACTCTTACTAGCCCCCTCTCACGCTACCTTCAACATTCTCCCAGTGAGAGTGTTACATTTGGTATGGAGATAAGTGGGCCCAGAGCCAATGGGTACCTATCCATCAGCTATTCCACATCTCCTTACCCACATCAGACATACACACTGACATGTATCTGCACAAAGGGCGAGTGCAACACCCTCATTCACAAGAGTCAGAAACTAGGAATTGCTAAAACGTCTTCGAATAGAAAAACAGGTAAGCAAGTTTTATATTTATGAAGTCACCTACATTCCTACAGCGTGCCATATGGATAAGGCATGTTGATTTAAGACGGGGCAGGATCTAGTTGTATGGACTCGAAACATGTTATTGTATGAAGACCAGAACCATAATAAATTACATGAGTGCTACAGTCTCCATAGTTTCATGTGTTCCACAAAAATTATGGGAAACTTTCCCCCACTTCTCCACAAGGAAGGATTACACACCCCCACCTCACCAAAGGCCGGCTGGCGTGGATATAGGATTTGCTTTGGCCTAGGGATTGAGCAATGTGATGGCATGGATGACTCCCAAGCAGAAGCTTTAAGAGACCACAGAATTCTTCCTTTGCCCTCTGCCATGAAACCAGCAGGTACCAGCTGCTTCCTCACCTTGTGTCCAGAAATACAGCGGAAGCAAACTCATACAAATATTCGAAGAGTGCAATGCAAAAGGGCTGGATGGCTCAGTGGATAAAGCATTCCATACACAAATATGATGGCTGGAGTCCTGATCTCCAGCATCCACATAAATGCTGGGTTAGTGTGGCAGCTGCCTGTCACCCTGCCCTCTGGGGGAAGTGTCAGCGGAACCCTGGGGATGGTTAGCCAGCCACAGTAGCCAAATCAACTAGCTTTAGCTTTAAGTGAGAGGCCCCGCCTTAGTCAATAGAATGGAAATCAATGAAGGGAGGCATTACACCAGCCTCTGGCTTCCACGTGCACGTGTGCCCCGTATGCACGCACACCCTCCTCCAACACGGCAAGGTATAAGTCTGTATCGTTAGGAAGCACTAAGGTCTTGGAGATGTTTACTTCCCGTACACTCTCGCCTACTGTGGTTAATAGGTCGGCTATGCAAGGGATATGCAGTTACTTCTGGAGGGGAGAAAGAACCTAGGAGGGGAGATCCCATGGGGGGGGTGATGATCGCAGGTGACTTTTATGTTTAATTTTCATTTTCTTACACTGAAAATATATCCGTGCGTCACCGTATAATAAAAATACGTCACTTACAAAGGCTATAGCAGGTGTTTTCTTACTTAAAATGAAATGCTAAAAAAAATCAGTCTTAAAATACACACACAAACACCCTATAAACGAATGGTTCTTCCTGCCCAGCTGCTGCTCCGCAGGTGGAGACGAGAGGCGGAGAGTGCCATGGAGCTTCTAGAGCAGGAAGAAGTCCCAGGGCATGACAGTGTCTTGTCAGTCTCTCTGCAGGTAGAAATCTACAGAGCCTACACTGGGAAACTTATTCCGGGTTTAGCTATCACGAAATGGAAACATGGATTGAAGTGCAATTTTGTAAAAATGCATTTGTAATTATGTATATGTGGGTGCGTGTGAGTGTAGGTGCACATGGAGACCAGCAGAGGGCGCGAGATCCTCTAGAGCTAGAGTTACAGGCATTTGTGAGCCACCCAACGTGGATGCTGGGAACCAAACTTGGGTCCTCCGGAAGAACAGCAGGTGCTCTCAAGTACTGAGCCATCTCCTCAACAGAATGTTTGTTTGTCTGTTTGTTTGTTTTTACATCCGTATTTTTCCGGGGACCTCATTTTTTTATGACCAATTCTCTACAGGCAATCTCGGAGAATGCTGGTCTCTTCGGCACGGCCCGCATCCTCTTGCAATGCCAGTAAGAACAACAAAGCTTTGTCTCTGATTCCTCTTGTAGACGTCTCTGAACTGGAGAGGATAGATTAAAAGATGACATGTAAACTGCTGTGATGACATAGGATTGAAATTTTGGCTTTCTGCCCAAGTGAACTCAAACCTCAAAGAGATCCTTGATCCGTTGCTCATCTCCGTCCTCACGTGTCAGGCGGTTACGGTGACAGCCTCAGAAGAAGCAGAAGCAGCCCCGACCTCTCAGTCACGGCTATGGTGACTCGGAAACAAGAGTCTTCTTAGCCTATAACTCCTGTCCTCAGTTCACAAGACCTGATTCCTTGTACTCGAGCCTTTTCCGCTTCTAATTCTGAGGGTGGTTTCCATTTCCGTGCCTTGAACAGAATATGACTGAGTAAAGGTTGGAAAAGAACGTCCAGAAGGTAGACCCTAAGATGAAAAGATAAAATAGTAGGGGGTGGGGCTGGAGAGATGGCTCAGAGGTTAAGAGCACTGTCTGCTCTTCCAGAGGTTATGAGTTCAATTCCCAGCAACCACATGGTGGCTCACAACCATCTATAGTGAAATCTGGTGCCCTCTTCTGGCCTGCACATGTACATGCAGGTGGAACGCTGTATACATAATAAATAAATCTTGAAAAAAAAATAGTAAGAGGGAAAGAAAATTAGAGATTAGAAAACTGCCCCATGGGGCCAGATACCGGAACAGTTTAAGCCCTGGAAAGGGAAAACCACTAGAGAGAAAAGAACGGGGGTGGACAAAGTATAATTTCACACATGAACAGCAATCCCAGAAGATGGATTTTTCTCACCGGGCAAGTTCACTGAGAACCAATAGACAAACGCAATAGACGATGGCGCAGCAAGAAGTCCGCAGTCCCACCCGCGGTCCCACCCGCGAGAGTCTCTCAAACAGGACTGGACTCTAACTGGGTCTACAGTGGACTTACCCATTTATAACACGGTCAACGGGTGCTGCCTCATTTCCCAACATGGTCGTTGAGGATCTGAGGACTCAGCCGTCAGATCCAGATTCTACAGCAGTGAGCACACGGGAAAGGAGGCAAAACACCTTCTTAAGTAAACAGCGTGAGAAGCCATTTTTGAGATAAGCAGAGAGACTCAGCCTAGCTTGTGTGAAAAACCATTGCCAGCTCCTTATGTGTCACAGTGGGATAAATGGTTGCCTGTTTCTTTAAGTTCTTACCTGTCAGGACTGCACAGTGTACGAAAATTGCTGTAAATACTGCTTACTCACCGGAAAAATAAAGCTAAGCCACAGAAATACGTGGGTTTATTGTATTATTCTCTAATGGTTTGGTGTTTACTTAGAATTACCATAATTTTTAAATGAAACCCAATGAGCGATGAAGCATGTAGGCCAAAAGGAGGCAGATTGGGCCCTTGGCCCAGTGGTATAATGTTTATAATGTTCAGGTTGAGGGGATGACTGAGGACCTGAGGTCAAATCCCCGGAATGCACATAAAGTCAATTGTGGTAGCACATATCCGTTATTCCAATAATCCCACAGCAAGATAGGAAGCAGAGAAAGAACCTTCTGGACATTCACAGATCCTATAGCCTGGTTTAAGTGATGTGGGACAAGAGACACTTCACTGACTTACTCAGGCAAGGGGAAAGTTGAGGAAAAACACCCAAGGCTGTCCTCTACCCCCAAGGCTCCTACACATACAAATATGCACGCACAAACTGGGGCGCATGTGGGCACATACAGACTTTTGGTTCTAAACACACACACACACACACACACACACACACACACACACACAAATGTGAAAGCATCTTTAAAAGAATCGTTAAGGCATCAGATTTTGCCACAGTATGCAGATTTAGAAAAGAAGGAGCAATGTCATCACTGCTGGGTGTGGCGGCCCACCCTTGCAATCCCAGCATTTGAGAAGCAGAGAACTGCAAGACGAAGGCCAGTCTTGTCTACACAGTGAGTTCCAGGGCGGCCTGAGCTACGTAGCAAGACCTTGACTCAACCAAAAACCAAATGAGCAAAAACCCAAAAACAAGTGTGACAGCATCCCCCTGTCATTCCAGCAAGGAGCTGGGTGGGAGAGCAGGAGGAGCCACCTTTACAGGTCATTAGTTGCGTATCAGGCAGGCCTAAGGGATCTAGTGAGACCTCGTCTCAAAATAAAAAGTAAAAGTGGGCTGAGGATAGGATGGAGTTCAACTGCGGAGTTGTTGTTCCAGGCTCTCATTGTCAATTTTCTGTACTTAAGAAAGGAAGGGGAAAGGAAGAGGGAGTTTAGTAAATATTTGTTGAATGAATTGATGTGGCAGAGAGAAAGCATGCGGTATGCCGAACAGGCCCTCGAAGATGCTCAGGCCCCACACTGCAGTCTGAGTGTATCGTGCCTTAGGGCAAAGGGTCTTTGCAGAGCCTGTTGAGATACAGGCCTTAAAGCAGGGAAGACCAGCCTAGATTAACCGAGTGAGAGAAGTGTGATGAGAAGAGCAGTCTCCTGCCGGGAGCCTGAAAGCTGGAAGGAGAGAGATTGCAGAAGAGGAAGGCAGAGAGATGATGTGTAAAGTCAAGAGTGCAGATTCCTGACCACCATTGTTGGCGTGGAGTGAACAGTGGGGAGAAGCGGATACAAAAAGGAATGCAGATACCCCCAGGAGCAGAGAGCTAGAAGGAAGTGGCTACTAGAATCATAATTAGAATCCCAGCCGCAATCTCCTGAACCTAGAAATGGGTTCAAACCCAAGATCTAAATCAGCAAGGACTGTCCCTCGGCTGATACCCTTTTACCAGATGAGCCTCCAAGCAGGGAAGGGGATCCGACACACACTGGACTCGTTCTTACCTACTGAGCCGTGAGAGAAGAATCAAATGTGTTTTGGGGCTAAAGATGTCAGTCACTGGTCTGGAGAGATGGCTCAGTGGTTAAGAGCACTGACTGCTCTTCTAAAGGTCCCGAGTTCAAATTCTGGCAACCACATGATGGCTACAACCATCTGTAATGGGATCTGATGCCCTCTTCTGGTGTGTTAGACTGATACAGTGTACTTATATATAATAAATAAATAAATCTTAAAAAAAAATAGAAAGATGTCAGTCAGTGATAAAGCACTTGTCTAGAATGCACAAGACCAATCCTTTCAAAATGGGGTTGGGGGGAGATAGGAAATTGTTTCACAATAGGAACAAAAGTTGTAACTGTTGAAGCACTGATAAGAAACGTCCTAGTTTCCTTTCCTGTGTCTGTGATAAAATATTCTGACAAAAGCAACTTAAGAAAGGGTTTGTTCTGACTCGAAATTAAGGTGCATTGAGTGTCTGAGGGTAGGGAAGTGAGCAGCTGACATCCACAGTTGGGAAGCAGAGAGCACACTGCTGCTCAGTTCTCTCTGTGTGTACAGCCTAGGACCACAGCAAGGGAATGGTGCCACCCACAGTGGGCAGGTCTCCACACCTTGCTATGGCCCCCCAGAGACTTGTGTGTTTAAATGCTTGGCCCACGGGGAATGGTGTTATTAGGAGGTGTGGCTTTGTTGGAGTAGGGAGTGGCAGTGTTAGAGGAAGTGCATCAGTGTAGGGCTGGGCACTGAGGTCTCAGAGTTCTGCCCAGTGTAGAACACTGTCCCTCTCTGAAGATCAAAATGCTCCTTCTACAGCACCATGTCTGCCTGATGTTGCCATGCTTCCAATCTGATGTTAATGGGCTAAGCCTCTGAAAACTGTAAGCTGGCCCCAAATAAAATGTTTTCCTTTACAAGAGTTGCCTTGCTCATGGTGTCTCTTCACAGCAATGAAGCCCTAACTAAGACACACCTCAACTGAATTAACGGAGTTAACCCCATAAACGTGCCCCGAGGCTCATCTCCCAGGCCAATCTGGAGTCTGTCAAGTTGAAAATTGACAGTAACCATCACAGGTCAGTAATACAGGAGGGAGGGACTAGTGAACAGATGGAAAATTGAGGGAGGAAATAAAGACTTGTTTTTCTCTAGGACAAAGGGAATTTGTACAACAAGGAGAAGGCTACCAAGGAAACGCTGTTGGCTTGTTTCTCAGTTAAAAAGAAAAACGTGTAAACACTGAACGTGGACTTGACTAAAATTTTGACAGTTATTTTGGAAGATAACATGTGGAGGGGGCAGAAATAGGTATTTACCTGGAAGATTTGGGGGGTGAGTTTTGTTGTCATTTTGCACCCCTCCCCCATTTGATTTTGTTTGTTTGTTTTCAAGACAGGGTTTCTCTGTGTGGTGCTGGCTTCCTGGAACTCTTCTTGTAGACCAACCTGGCCTTGAACTCAGAGATCCCCCTGCCTCTGCCTTCTGAGGCTGGTATTAAAGGTATGTACCACCATGCCTGGCTTGATTTTGTTTTCGTTTTTGTGGTTTGTTTATTTATTTTATGTAGGTGTGTACACTGTCGCTGTCTTCAGACACACCAAAAGAGGGCATCAGATCCCATTACAGACGGTTGTGAGCCACCATGTGGTTGCTGGGAATTGAACTCAGGACCTCCGGAAGAGCAGTCAGTGCTTTTAACCACTGAGCCATCTCGCCAGCCCTTGGCATTTGTTTTGTTTTAACCTGGGAGACTTGAAGGAATATTATGTGGGTTATACGAGAAAGATATTGAGCATTTATTTAACAAAAACCACTCAATGGAAAGTTCCAAAAGCACGTGAGCCAAGAGCTCGCAGACGAAAGACAGTCAGAGACTCAGTATAGCGGTACTAGTGACTTCTAAAAACACGCATCATGAAGCAGAATGCTTAGTATATATATATGTATGTATATGCATATGCATATGTGTATGTATATGAGTGTGTATATGCATATGTATATGTTTGTATATGTGTATGTATATGTGTATGTATATGATATGATAATAGTTCAATAGATTTTTCCTTGGGGGCTGGGGATATAGCTCAGTTGGTAGCACAGACTTTGGGCTGGATCACCAGAATGGCATAGATCAGGCACAGTAGTATTTGTAATCCCTGTACTCAGGATGTGGAGGCAGGGGGATCAGAAGCAAGGGCATTCTTGGCTAGATAATAGAATCCAAGCCAACTGAACTAGAGACCTTGCCTTGGAAACAGATTTAATAATCAAAAGGGGGGGGTGGTAGTATCGGCTTTTCAATTTGGTTTTTTGTCGTCGTCGTTGGTGGTGGCGGTGGTGGATTCTGTTGCTGCCGTCTAATTATTTGTGACCCTGCTAACCATGTAGTTCGCTTTAACTGTTGAGTAGTGAGATCGCTCAGCAGGCAGAACTGCCCTCTGCCCAGACTGATAACATTGCAGAAGGCCGTCCTCTGACCACTACCCCTCCCCGCCTCCTGCCCCGCACACACATCACCTCACATGAATAAATGTGATTAAAAAAAATTAAAAAATTCATTTCGACAGCAAATTGTTGAGGGGTTGGAGAGATGCCTCGGTGGTTAGGGGCAATGTCTGCCCTCACGGAGGATCTGGATTCAATTCCCAGAACTCGCACGGCTGCTAACGACTGTCTGTGACTACAGTTTCAGGGCCTCTTGTCCCTCTTCTGGCCTTTTTGGCCGCTGCATGCAGACAAAACATTCATACGTGTAGAACAAAAATAAATATTAAAAAAATATATAGGAAGTGGATCGTTAACCCAGGGTAGGGGTATCCCAAGTTATATAACAGAGATACAGAATGGGAAAAGGGGCACAGTCGTGGGTGTGTTAGAGAGTGGGGTAAATGGGGTTGGGGATTTAGCTCAGTGGTAGAGCGCTTGCCTAGGAAGCGCAAGGCCCTGGGTTCGGTCCCCAGCTCCGAAAAAAAAAAAAAAAAAAAAAAAAAAAAAAGAGAGTGGGGTAAACTAGAAGTCAACGAAAATTATCCGAGTTGAAGCTTTAGGAAGTGTGGGGGCAAAGTAACCGAATGAACTGCTTCTGAGAAGTTATTAAAGGATCAGTAGAAGATTGTCTGCAATCACACCAGCTTTCAAAAGTCTGGGTTACTTTGACAAAAATAAACTTTATTACATTTCTACTTGACGGGTCTCAGGCCAGCCTGAGCTGCATAATGAGGCCCCGCCTTAGTTAGGGTTTCTGTTGTTGGGATAAACACCATGACCAAAAGCAAGCTGGGGAGGAACTTACTTACGAACCCTACCTTACAAAAATCTAACGGGTAGCTTTAGACAAACCGTTGTGCTTTTTTTTTTTTTTTTCTTTTTCGTTCTCCTCTAGACTAATGAAAAATTCACTAGAATGACTTCGCATTTCTGCTCAAGTCGTGTGGCAAGCTCAAAAGGCAGGGCCCCACTTCACGAGACAAGCAGGAACAGGCTGAGTGGGGGCAGCTCTCCTCAGAGCCCTTAGAGAACAAGGGTCATGGGGAAATGACAGAGGTTAGAGAGAGCACAGAACATGTTTAAACACTGGGAATCACTAGGGGAGGGTGTAGACTTCCCATTTCTGGACAACACTGAGCCTAAAGATGTAGGCAAGAGGAGAATTTTTTTTCTTCCTTTTCAGAGCGCTATGTTCTCTGTGGCAGAAGCCTCCCTTCAAAGGAAACTGTTTTTATCAGAGCCTTATCTACCCAGGGGACAGCCAATTAGACCTCTTCAGTCTCCTTTAGTTCTGTGTCTCACAAAAGAGAAGGGGGAAAAAGCTAAAATATATCTCGAAGGGTTACAGTCTGGCCTACTAAGACACACACCCTCGCACCACACAAAAGAGACAATTACAAGATTATCCAAAGCTTCCCATCACCGGAACCTTACTGTAGCATCAGCATGGCTTCCGTATAAAAACAGGGAATCGCAATTGGGAAAGCTGTAAGCTTTCATTCAAAGGAGTTTCTAGGGAAACTTAGAGAAGGGAAGCAAATTAAAGAGGAAACTGAAGCCTTTGACACAGTTACAGTAAGTGGTAAACACAGTCTAACTCCAGGCCAGACACATACAAAATCGCCACAGGCCTGTCTCCCTCAGCTTCCATTAGACAGTGCATCATGGCTAACTGCTGGAAAAGTGTAAGGGCATGACTAAAGCAAGAAGGAAAAACACTGCAGACTGGGGCTAGAGCTCAACGGTAGAATCCTCGCCTAGGATGTATGAGGTCCTGAGTTGGTGTTTGTTTGTTTGTTTGGACTTTTTGGCCCTGAGTTTTTTTTGTTTGTTTGTTTGTTTTTTTTTTATTATTATTAACTTGAGTATTTCTTATTTACATTTGAAAAGTGTTATTCCCTTTCCGGTTTCGGGCCAATATCCCCTAGCCCTCCCTCCCCTTCGTTATGGGCGTTCCCCTCCCCATCCTCCCCCATTGCCACCCTCCCCCAACAATCACGTTCACTGGGGGTTCAGTCTTAGCAGGACCAAGGGCTTCCCCTTCCACTGGTGCTCTTACTAGGATATTCATTGCTACCTATGAGGTCAGAGTCCAGGGTCAGTCCATGTATAGTCTTTGGGTAGTGGCTTAGTCCCTGGAAGCTCTGGTTGCTTGGCATTGTTGTACATATGGGGTCTCGAGCCCCTTCAAGCTCTTCCAGTTCTTTCTCTGATTCCTTCAACGGAGGTCCTATTCTCAGTTCAGTGGTTTGCTGCTGGCATTCGCCTCTGTATTTGCTGTATTCTGGCTGTGTCTCTCAGGAGCGATCTACATCCAGCTCCTGTTGGTCAGCACTTCTTTTGCTTCATCCATCTTGTCTAATTGGGTGGCTGTATATGTATGGGCCACATGTGGGGCAGGCTCTGAATGGGTGTTCCTTCAGTCTCTGTTTTAATCTTTGCCTCTCTCTTCCCTGCCAAGGGTATTCTTGTTCCCCTTTTAAAGAAGGGTGAAGCATTCACATTTTGATCATCCGTCTTGAGTTTCATTTGTTCTAGGCATCTAGGGTAATTCAAGCATTTGGGCTAATAGCCACTTATCAATGAGTGCATACCATGTGTGTTTTTCTGTGATTGGGTTACCTCACTCAGGATGATATTTTCCAGTTCCATCCATTTGTCTATGAATTTCATAAAGTCATTGTTTTTGATAGCTGAGTAATATTCCATTGTGTAGATGTACCACATTTTCTGTATCCATTCCTCTGTTGAAGGGCATCTGTGGCCCTGAGTTTTTTTTTTTGTTGTTGTTTTTTTTTTTTTTTTGGAGCTGGGGACCGAACCCAGGGCCTTGCGCTTCCCTAGGCAAGCGCTCTACCACTGAGCTAAATCCCCAACCCGGCCCTGAGTTTTATACACAGAACTGCACTGTGCGTGTGCCTGTGTATGCGTGTGCATGCGTGTGCGTGTGTGTGTGCGTGTGTGTAAGAGAGAGGGAATCCTAACCACTCTCAGACACGGCAAGGATGGCGTTACTGAACTGGGAATTTAATATTATCAGGATAAATATTCTAAGGGTTCTGGTGGAAAGACAAGGCTACACAGAACCCCAGTGCTAGGGGTCCCCAGGGGGAAATGGGTGATTCCTGAGGCTCACAAGTCGGCTAGGATAGAATAAGATCCTATCTCAAAGACAAGGATGAAGATAGAGGAGGACCTAACAGTGACATCTGGCCTCCATTCACATGTGTAAACACATATGTACACACCTGCATAAGCCTGTGTACATGCATGCATACAGTATACAGACACACAGACACAGACACACACACACACACACACACACACACACACACACACGCCCTAAACAGAACCTTGGTATTTGTTTCATGCATAAGTTGCCCTTTGCTGGGTGTGGCCCATATGTGCCTTTAACTCCCTTTCAAGGGTAGACCCAGGAGAGCCGTTGTCTCCAAGCCGTTGTCTTCTGCATGGCAAGCTTGAGACCAGATGGGGCTTCATGCAACTTTGTCTCAACAAAAACAGCAACCTGGTTTTTGCAGTGAGTTTACCAAAATAATGATCCATGGAGGAAAAGGAAACATAAGTTTTATTTCATTAAACTAAAACCTCCGAATCTGGGAAGTTACCGCTAAGAGAATGAAACCCAAGCACAGCCAAGAGGGTAGTCGGCAGCACACATCTGATAAAGGACAGGAATGCAGAATACACAAACAAGTCCCAACGTTCGACAAGAGAACAAACAACCCAACTTAATATGGGTTAAAAAAAAAAAAAAAAAAAAAAAAGCAGGAGAGAGAGAGAAAGCTCCACAGTTAAGAACCTTTGGGTTCTTGCAAAGGATCCAGGTTTGGTTCCCAGGTTCCACATGGTGATCGATAACCATCCACGACAGTTCCAAGGGATCTGAGGTCCTCTTCTGACCTCTGAGGTACCAGCCACACAAGTGGCATACAGATGACAGACAGGCAGAAAGACAGATACAAAATAAAAATAAGTCAATCCTTGTCAAAGGGAGAAAAGGAAATAGACACTTCAATAAAGATATATAGATGACAAATAGCCTGTAGAAAGGTGTCCCTAAGGAACTGTAAATTAAGACAATAGTGAGATACCATGCATGGCAATTCCAACGGGCTCAAATCGGCCAAACCAATCAACAGAAACTAAAGTCTGAGGAACCAGATATGGGCATGCTCAGAGAGCGCCACTCTTCCCCGCTTGTGTGATAGAAAATGTACAGTCACTCTGAAAGGCAGTTTCTTAAAAAGTCAGACATGGGGTCAGGGAGGTGGCTTAGCGGTTAAGAGCACCGACTGCTCTTCCAGAGGTCCTAAGTTCAATTCCCAGCAACCACATGGTGGCTCACAACCATCTGTAATGGGATCTGATGCCCTCTTCTGGTATGTCTGAGGACAGTAACAGTGTACTCACATACATACATGCATATATACATACATACATACATACATACATACATACATACATACACATTTTTTAAATCATGCCAGCCATGATTTGGGGGCTAGGGAGAGGGCTCCATCTGTAAAGTGTCTGTAGCACACGCATGGTGACTTGAGTTCAGATCCCCAGCACCCATGCAATAATCCAGGCACAGCCATTCATGCCTTTCATCCATTGGTCAGCCGGCTTAGCTGACTCTGTTTCAAAATGTAAAATACATACATGCATATATACATACATACATACATACATACATACATACATACATACACATTTTTTAAATCATGCCAGCCATGATTTGGGGGCTAGGGAGAGGGCTCCATCTGTAAAGTGTCTGTAGCACACGCATGGTGACTTGAGTTCAGATCCCCAGCACCCATGCAATAATCCAGGCACAGCCATTCATGCCTTTCATCCATTGGTCAGCCGGCTTAGCTGACTCTGTTTCAAAATGTAAAACAAGGTGAAAGGTGAAAACGATACGCAGATGGGTCCGCTGTTAGGAGCACAGGCTCCTTTCCCAGAGGACACAGGTTTAGTTCCTAGCACTTACGTGGAGGCTCACAACTGTCTGTAATTCCAGTCCAACATCCTCTTCTGGCCTCAGAGGGCACAAATCTATGTGCAGATCAAACACCTGTATGCACAATTTTTTTAAAAGTACTTTTTTATTTTCAAAAAAAAAAGGGGGGGTGGGGGGTTTAGCCCAGTGGGGGAGCGCTTGCCTAGCAAGCGCAAGGCCCTGGGTTCGGCCCCAGCTCCGAAAAAAAAAAAAAAAAGAATAAAAAAAAAAAGGAAGACACCCAACGTCAACTGACAGCCTGAGTGCACACACATGTTAGACACATTTTAATATCAATCTAACAGTCCTCCTACACACCTGCTTTCATGAACTGAAAACTGATGTCCACACAAAACTGCATTTAAGCGTCCACAGCAGAGTTAGTCATTGTTGTCCAAGGCGGGATCAAGAGCTCCCTTGAAGCTTCCACTAGTTCCTGGGGCTCTGCACCCAAGTGCTATCAACTAGAACCCGCTGACTTCAGTCTAGAAGTCTGAAAGAAGGTCTCTATAGGCCACATTCTGACTCAGACCCTGGGCAGACCCTTCCAAGGCCTCCCTTTAGTTTCTAGTGTTGCGAATACTCCTGGGTGCTCCATAGCTTGCAGCTACATCACTCCACCCCTTGCTGTTTCACACCTGTAATCTCTGCATTTGGAAGACTGAGGCAGGAGAGGCTGTGAGTTCAAAGCCACCCTGGGCTGAAGGGTAAGAGAACCTTTCTTTCTTTTTTTTTTTTTTTTAAAGGTTTGTTTATGTGAGTGTTCTATCTGCATGTACACCTGCAGGCCAGAAGAGGGCATCAGATCCCATTACAGATGGTTGTGAGCCACCATGTGGTTGCTGGGAATTGAACTCAGGACTTCTGAAAGAGCAGACAGAGCTCTTGACCTCCAAGTCCTTTCTCCAGCCCAAGAGACCTTGTCTTTAAAAAAAGAAAAGGGGGGGGTTAACTAATAAGTAATCTATGGTATATTCATTTAATAGAATAGTATTTCAATGATGAAAAGAAATGACCTAACAAGCTATAAAAAGACATGAAGGGCTAGAGAAGGTGGCTCACCATTTAAAAGCACTGACTGCTCTTCCAGAGGTCCTGAGTCCAATTCCCAGCAACCACATGGTGGCTCACGACCATCTGAAATGGGATCCAATGTCCTCTTCTGGTGTGTGTGTGTGTGTGTGTGTGTGTGTGTGTGTGTGTGTGTGTGTATGTATATATGTATATATGTGTATATATAATAAATAAAATTCTTTTAAAAAAGACATGGAGGAACTGTAGTGAGAATCTTGGTTTCTTTTTAAAAAATACAGAAATAAGAAAGTGTTTTTGGCTTAGTTGCAGATTGTAGGATATGGGTGCTTCGGACTGTTCACAGAAGCTGACTCTGATTTGCCTTGTGCTCAGCAAGGGTGTGATTTTGCCAGCTGCAGATAGTTCTGCAATTGTGTCACCTTTGGAATTCTGGGAACTTTTCAGAGGGTAAATACTAGGGCCCCTAGAGAGGGTGTGGGTTGTTGGTTGGTTGCTGTTGTCTGTTAAGTAGTTGTGGGCAAAGAAGGAATTAGCTATCCTGACAGCAAAGATCAAGCTTGCCCCAAGTAACTCGATGCCCCTAATTAGCAAGAAGTAATCTAACATTAACCCTGTCCCCTTTCCCCTCTATCCTTTTTAAAACTCTTATCTAGTGTTAGGGGGTTGAAAGACTTCGGAAGAAAAGGGGTGGAAAAGGGTGGAAGAAAGAAGAACAAAGAAGAACACACAAAGTAGCAAAGATACAGCTACAAGGAGCTTTAAACCACATTGCTTCGTGAAAGATGCCAATTAGAAAATGCTACCTACCGGGTGATCCAACTCTCTCTAGAAAAGGCAAAACTACAGAATGTAAAATGTCAGTAGTTGCCAAAGGTTGGGGGTATGGAAGTAGGGGACAAATAAATGAAGCATGGGGGATTCTTGGGACAGTGAAACTTTTAGAAGACAGGGATGGATACATTGTTCTGTCATGCTTGTCAAGATAGATCTATGGGAGTTTAAACTCCAAAGAAGGCAGTCCAATGTGAAACCCGGGAGTTGGTTAAAGATAGTGCAGCATCCCTTCTCATCAAATGTAACAAATGTATCACAAGAATGTAAACATGTTATCAACAAAAAGAATGTGCAGTCAGGGATAGGGAGGTATTGGAGTGCTGTACCGTCTAGTCAGTCCATTCTTTCCTGTCCCAAGACTGGCCATGTGCCCTTCTCCCACACTGCCATAATCACTGGCCCATTTGGTTAATCCTGTACCACACTGTGTGGTTTAGTTTTTATCAGTTTGACACACACTAGAGTCACCTAGAAGAGGAAACCTCAACTGAGGGGTCACCTGCATCAGATCATCCTGTGAGCACATCTCTGGGCCATTTTCTTGGTTAATGATTGATGTGGAAGGGTCCAGCCCACTGTGGGCAGTTCCACACCTACGCAGGAGGTCTGTTGCTAAACAAGCTATGGAAAGGAAGTCAATAAACAGTGTTCCTCCATGGTGTCTACTTCAGTGCCTCCCTTCAGGTTCCTGCCGTAGCTTTCTTCAGTAATGGTCTATAATGTGGAAATATAACACCAATAAACCCTTTCCTCCCCAAGTGGTTTTTTTTTTTTTTTTTTTTTTTAATCTCAGCAACAGAGAAGCAAACTGGAATACACCTTTGAATCTGTCAGTGGATCGTTGTGGCTTGCTGACCCCTGGTCTAGAATGCAGAGTTGGTGAAAGGATTTAACCCATGCAACCCTGTAGCAGGCATCAGGGGAGTTGTGACAAAAAGCAGTTCTGTTCACTCCATGTACCGATGATGTAACTTATGGTGTAATCATTATAAGCCTCTAACCCATTGGGCCACTTTCTAGGTGGGGGGGATAAGACAATCCTGCCATGTTAGAGCTACTGCAATCCTGAACAGACTCTGGATTTGTAACTGGTCTTTGGTCTACCAAAGACAAATTCCCATGAGGTACTTGTGGTATTAAGAAACCCATCCAGTGTTCTAGTTCAGTGGTTTTGATTAAAATCCATGGGTTTTTTTTTTATATATATTACACAATATACTCTTAATCTCGTTTCAAGTTAAAAGTTTTACTTGGTTCAAGACTGATGCAGTCTGCGTCTAAAGAGCAAATGTCTGTACAACAGACGATGTAACTGAAAAAGGCCCATAGACTTGAAAAGACCCTACAAAGTCTGTGCATACACACCCTATCTGAAGTAAACAGTCACTCCATGGTCTCCGCTGCCATAGTACAGTTTTCTGTCCATAGAAATCTGATTTGTTTTTTAAGTTGGTAACTGGACTGGGGCTATACTTTAGTCGGTAGGGTCCTTGCCCCACCACACCCACACACATGTAAATATGATAAGAAAAAAATGTCAGCAACTGTACTGGAGAGTTTTATGTCAACTTTACACAAGCTACAGTGGCCTACAGCAAGAGAGCCTCAATTGAGAAATTACCTCCATTAGACCAAGCTGTATGTAAGCCTGTAGGGCATTTTCTTAATTAGTAATTGATTGGAGAGGGCAGCCCATTGTGGGTGGTACCATCTCTGGGCTTGTGGTACTGAGTCCTATAAGAAAGCAGTCTGAGCAAGGCAGTAAGCAGAACCCCCCACCATGATCTCTGTATCCATTCCGTCTTCCAGGTTCTTGCTGCTTGAATTTTTGAACTGACTTCCTTGATAATGAATGATTTGGGAGTGTAAGTCAAATAAACCCTTTCCTCCCCAGCATCACAGCAAGAGAAACCCTAAGATAGCAGCCATCTCAAACTGTTTATACATTCTGGAACAGTACGTTGGGAGAATAGAGAGTTAAATAAACGAATTGGGGTGCTGATGATGGGTAAGGACAGAGCTCTGGTTGTCTCGGGAACTATTAAGTCTGAGCCATTAGCAACGGATTTCAGAGTAACAGACACAGAATGACATTGAAGAGACCGCTCCGCTCGGTACTGATGGGGGCAGGGCCTGAGAGTCAAGTGGTGAATTTGGAGTCTATCATTAAGCTAAGTAAGGGTAAAGGAGAAAAGACAAAGGCCTGTTACTTTGTTCTTTTTTCTAGAGACTGTAAGCTTCAAGATACAAGTCTTGCTGCATTCTCTAGCATTCAGAAAGCTGCCAGACAGAATTTGTGGAAAATGGAGTGGTGGTAGAGGTATTTTGAAGGGCTACGCTTAAGGGTCAACTGGCTTGAGTGAAGTATTAATAAAAGTTAGGTAACAGTGAAAGCCGTTTGGGGATCCCAGGGTTCTGTCTTTGAGGCTTTCTCTTTGAAGGACACTTGGAAACCAGAGAATCTCAACGAAGAACTGATGTACACAGGTTTGGTTTTTTGGTTTTTTTCTTTTTTTGTTTTTTTTTTTTTTTAAGACCTTGGGGATGTTCTGTTCCTGACACTTCACGAAGCTTCCTTGGTCTAGGAAAGGAACAGTAAGTACCTTTTAGGACTGAAAGATGAATTAGCTGAAAATGGAGGACTGGCCATATCTGTTCTCTTCAGTTACAAGCATCCCCTTAACGCACAGCTACTAAGACTGCTGGGCCCTCCGACCCCGTGAGAGTCATTTTCAGGGTTGGGTAGGAACAGACTACCCTAGCCTGGACCAAGACCGCTCCAGGCTTCCAAACTATCCCCTCCCGTAGCCTACCCAGTTCTCTCACAGCCCAGCCCCAGGGCGGCCACCTCGGCTCCGCCCTCTCTTCTTCCTCCTTTTCCTGCTCTCCCCCGCCCCACTTCCTTTCCCTGCGTCCGCCCCCTCCTCGCTCCCACCCAGGCTCTGCTCCCTCCCACGACCGCTCCCTCTTGGTCCTCCTTGACTTCCCCTCCTCCTGGCTATCACCGCCCTTTTCAGGAGGACGGAGCAACCCCGTGTTTCATTCACCCAATGATGAGTCGACTTAGGGTGGGGCGGGACTTGGGCTAGAGCGGAAGTGGTGGCCGGAACGGAAGTGCAGCTGCCGCCGCCACCGCCGCCGCCGATTCCGGAGCCGGGTAGCCACTGCCGCTGCCGCCGCCACTGCATCTACTGTCGCCGCCACCGCCGCTGCCGCCAGCATCGCCTGAGGAGTGAGTCCGGGAAGGACGTAGTCGCTGCCCTTCGATCTTCCCGGAAGCGCCTTTGCTCCCTACAGTCCTCCGCGGTGAGTGCGGCGCGGCTCCCAGGGGCCCCAGCGCGAAGCCCCTTCTCGGGCGGCGGCTGCGGCCAGTCTCGCTGCCGCCCCTCCCCGCTTCCGGCCGGGCCTGCGTCTCCGCGGGAAGCCGGGGCTTCTCTCTTAGCGCTCCGTACGGGGTGCGGCCGGGCCTGCGTGTCTGGGGACCACTGGGCCGCGACTCCCCTCGGCACCTCCTCTGCTCGGCGCCGCCCCTGCCTGCTCCCTTCAGGCCCGGAGCCATCCCTCTGGGCCTGTCAACCTTGTTCATTCTTTGTGACTTTCAAAAATTGAAATGTAGTCGAAGGCGGGCGAGTTCCCGAGCCGCGACGCCCCTGCCGCACTCCCCTGGATGAGTAAGGGTTTAACCTTGGCGACAGCTGGGGTGAATCCCTCTCCCACTTTGCAGTAAAGCTGTTTCATCATCGCTGGTGTGGGAAACCCAGCTGGACCCGAGATCCCCTGACAGCAGGGTTGAGGTTTGAATTAAGAAATGGGGGGAGAACAAAATAACAAGAAATGGATTTGTCTGAACCATTTACTGATTCAAACCGGAATTCCCAATGGGGTGGGGGAAGATCAGGCTGAGTATTGAGTCTTTCTCTTGATATTTGTCGTCATTTACTGCCAGAATCTCATGTGTCCGCGCCCCAAATTCATTCATCCATACGCGTTTTTTTTGTTTTTTTTCTTATATGTATATATGTGTATATATATATATATATAGAAATTTGTCTAGTAACCTCACTGAGGAAGGAGTAGGTGAGATGTGGACCCTTTTTTGCAAGATGAGCGCATCTGGGTCTGTTGCAAATGGAGAACTTGCATGCATCGAGGATTCCAAAGGTGGCAGCGTTGGTGAGAATTTGCCAACCTCTGTAAAAATGCATGGCTCGTGTCCTTGCGTTCAGTACATTTTCTCTGGTGAGACCAGATAGCTTTCGACTCTTGATTTTACTTGCCTGGTGTGGGAGGTGGAATCTGGCAAGATGTTACAAATCTGTAAAATCCCGGGAGCCGATGCAGAAAGGTGCAGCACTTTAGAGAATATGAAAATTACATTTCTCACTGTATCTCAGGTGTCCCTGTGAGACCATCCAGACCTACAGTTTATAGGACTGAGCCCGTGCTTACTCAGCATCGCACATCTAGCTGCTGCAAATTTGTACAAATATTACTGGGTTCTTGGTGGATTTCTCTTGACCACCCTCCAGTGCATTCCATTTCTTTGGGTTGCCCAAGTCTTTTTTTTTTTTTTTTTTTTTTTAATTTAAAGATCTATGCCTTAGCATTAAATAGCTGGAGAACGCCGGGTTTTTCTTTTTTTTTCCTTCCCCACCCAAGTTAGAATTTTAAGCATGAGCTTAGAAAAGAAAAGCTGAAATCCTGTACCAAATGCTAAATGATTTTCTTAGCCTCTGCCTTCCAACTATAAGAAACCATTCACTCATCTTACAGATGAAGTCTTTATAAGAAATGAGGTGATTCGGCCTAAACCACACACCTACTTACAGATTGAATATCCTCTTTCATCGGTGGCAAGTATTTATGGACTGTCGTCCCCCTGGAGTGTGGCTCCTACCCTGTTATCTTCCATTTCCCATCATGCAGTGCTTGGGTTATATTGAAGCCATTTTAGACTTGGAGCTGTATGGATCAGGGAGGCAGCCTGTGTGGAAACCAGGCCGAGCACATTCCCTTGATGCTCACTCCCTAGGCAGAGTCCCCAGAGATTTGAGCTGCTGCAAAAAGTGCGTTTTTCCCATTTGGCTGTGGATCCAAAAACAGCGCTATTAGGTAAATGTGATTCAGTTCTTCTCTGTATTGTTTTCTAGCTGTGATCTTCAGGAGTTAATTCATCTCTGCCTCTTAGCTCCCCTGTCTCCACAGTTGTCTCGAGACCTTCGGTAAACTGTGTGCTGAGTACAAGCCTTTGGTTTTGTTTTATTTTAATCCTTGACTTCAGTTTCTTTATTTCTCCCTTTCTGATAAGATACAATCTTACTTTTTCCACTTGCTATGAAAAATGATCTATAATGTTACATGTAGTACATCCAGTATTTCTCCTCTGGATTGTACAAATGATATCTGTTTCCCTCATCCCCACCTCTTTTGTTGTGTAGCCCAGCCTAGGCTCAGACTCATCTCCTCAGTCTTCACCCCTCTGCCTCTTGGGTGCTGAGCTTACAGATGTGTCCCCAATTTCTAGGATACAGAAATTCTTAATACTAATAAAGTTAATAAACAAATTGAACGTGAATGGGTGTATCTCCTGTGATGTTTAAATATATGTGTATGTTGTGTAATGCTTAAATAGCCTATCTCAGACTTGACCTTTTTTTATGGTGAAAATTAAGTCTTTTTTTTTCTAGCCCACTGAGAAATACAGAACAATGTTGTGTATAGTCAGGGTGAAGTGCATAACACAAGGGAATTTGTAACTTACACCATTGATCAGCCTTTACCTTGATTTTGACTGTACATATACACGAGTTCACATTCTGATTAGGACAGGTAACCAGCCCGTGATCACACTACTCATTACTCACTACTCCCCACTTGTGTGCCACCTTCCTTGTGAGCACTGTAAGCATGAATTCAGTCTGCAGCCAATAAAAGATAAGTACTATTGGCCTCATCGCGTAGATGAGGAAACTGCAGTGCAGAAATGAGAATTTTCTCACAGATAAACACATATATGTAACACAGAATTAAATGCTGAAATCAGGGGTCACACCCAGGTCATTTGACTCTGGGTAATGATAGATTTGACTTGTGGTTGAACATGTATTCCATGACCACAATTACTTTCTTGTATACGCAGCCTATTAATGTGTTCAGACTCCAATTTTAGCTTTTCTCAAAGGATACAGAGCTGTTCATTTGCAGGGTGGTGCTACTGGTATATATCAGGTAAAAGATGCTGAAAGACCAGTTTTTCTGGCACTTGCTTTATACCAGGGAGAAAGTCCATCAGGTACACTGCAGAAAACCACCCTAGGTTCTTGTTTACTGTAGTTTAGCATAGTCCTCCTTTGTGGTTGTTAACCATACTACTTTGTAGCATTTTCGGTTTCTAGTTCTGTACGGGAGAAGGGGGAGATGATTCTCTAAGTAGAGAGAGACGTTCCTACATCTTGTAAGAATTATTCTGCTTTGTCAGTGGCATCAGGCAAAAGCAGTTGTGTAAATGAAGGACTCTAGGAATGATAACGTCATTAAAAGTTGATGTTTAAAAGATCTTGGTTGTCTTTAATATCAGCACTTAGGGGCAGAAGCAGGCTGGTCCTTGTGAGTTTCAGGCCAGCTCTCCAGCCCAGCACTGTACATAGTTCCAAGAGAGCCAGAGCTACACATCGGGACTCAACTCAAAAACAAACAAACAAAACAAACCATGTGATTTGTACATTTACCTGAGGAGATAAGGATTCAGACTAGTTGGGGGCCAGCTCCACAATGACTTTAGCTTTAGATCTCTCTTTATTACAGGAGTAGGATTCTAGTAGATCTGCATTTCATAACGAGAAGCTGTTGGAGCTGGACTCTGAAGAGGTTTTTCTAAGGAGAATGTTAAAGGAAGAAATGTTTTTGAAGTGTTTTTTCTCTTCTGATATGTCTGCTAAAAAACAGCCTAGAGGCTGCTTTTGAGAGGCAGTTAGATGTTTCTAATATGTGTAATGAGATGAGAGTGATCAGTAGCCTCCCTGAAACAAGCTGTCTGGCAGATTGTAGGTAAACTTTTGCTTCAAGTTCTGCCCAGTTCTGGATTCTGTGAGTTTCCTGTCCTGGTTCTGGTTTATTTCATTGTTTTCCTTAAAACACCCAACTAGAAGACTTCTTTCTGAATGACCTTGACTCATAGATAAAGAGCCAAAGTAAAGTTGATATGACCCTGGTCTGTCACTATCTGTCCTCTTGGGGAGAGCCTTAAATTAAAGATAGTTTGAAGAATTTTAGGGTATACTGTATAACTTTACATGATTCTTCAAAACAATTAACAGTAGTACTTAAGTATTGGGGGTCATGGCTGATCTTACAATGATGGCTAAGTTGAGAAAAGTGCATTAACTTTAGAATTAGTGTGGAGGGGCTGGTGAGGTGGCTTAGCTGGTAAGGTGCTTGCCACCAAACCTCATGTTGAGACTCCTGTTACCACGTGAAGGAGAGAGCCAGCTCCAGTTGTCTTCGGACTTCCATGTGCATACAAAATTAATTAATGTCAACTTCTTAAAATTAATTCTGTGGAGATAGGAGATAGGTTTGCGGTAAAGCACTTACCATGCAAACATAAGGACCTGTGTGTTATCTCCAGCAACCACCTGAGAAAGCCAGATGGTGTGTTCATAGCTAACCTCAGTTCTGGGGAGACGGAGACGGGAGAACGCCTGGAGTGCTGGGGCTGTTCTCTGTGAGAGGTCTGTCTCAGAAAAACAAAACCAAAAAAAACCCAGGGACAGTTCCTGAAAAATGACACTCAAAAGTTGACCTGTGGTTTGCATTCGCTCTGTCTGTCCGTCTGTCTGTCTTTTAAGATAGATTCCCAGATATCTGGATCAATATTAATTCCTAAGTGCTTTGCTCATTTCAGTAGACCATAAATGATGATAGTGTTGTTATTTAGCCCTTACTTGGGTTTTGTATGGGTCCCTCATAAATTTGGTAAGAAGGATATTATTTGAAAATATTTTAGGGACTTGCTGGAATCCAGTTTGAATCTCTAAGTATAATAGCCTAGCCCAGCCTAGTCCTGATTTGAACTGAGGTAGTGCTCTGAAAAGTCCAGCTGAATGTGATGGCTCACACCTTATAACCCCAGCATTCAAGAGGTTGAGGTAAGAGAAGTGCCAAGGGTTTGAGGCCAGGCTAGGCTGCATACTGAGATTCTAGCCAACTTAAGTTATGAGCGAAACCAACAGGATCCCAAAAAGGTAATGTAAGGTAGACGATATATGGTTTGTGTTTATAGCTCCAACATGGCCTACCTATGTCTGTCCACATAGGAAATAACAGCTTGTTCACTTTTTAGAAATTGGTCAATGGGTTCTGCTCTTCCAGAGTTCAATTCCCAGCAACCACGTGGTGGCTCACAACCATCTGTAATGGGTTCCGATGCTGCCTTCTGGTGTGTCTGAAGACAGCGGCAGTGCTCTCATATACATTAAAAAATAGATAAAGATTCATCAGTGACCAGGGGGCTTGAAATTCAGTGTGGTGGGCATTGGTTACCCTTTCGGTGTCCAAAGGATCCTAGTGTGGGTTACTGCCCACATAGTTGCCAAAAAGGTAATGACAGTAAGCCATAAGAGTCACATCCTAAAGATAAGCGTAAGTAATTAGCATCTGCTATTCTTTCCAAGTCAGTAAAGAGAACAGGGTAGGTTTAAAAAAGCAAGGTGCATTTTAACGTGTTCCTTACTCACTGAGTCTTGTTAACTTTATGACATACTTGTCGGTGCTGTTAATTGAGTCTTATAGAGACTGCTAAACAGGGGCATCCCAGATCAGAAGGGTGCGTGTTAATGACAGTATGGCTGTAGATGACTTAGCACTTTAAAATTATCTTGGCAACAAGAAATACTGTCTATTGTTACTGATACCCACAGGTAACCTTAGAAGCATAGATACTGACTTGGAACAGTAATTTACTTCAAAATATCACCATGTTTGCTTCTGTGTGCTTTCAAGTCTAGTTAAATGGGGGTAGATACTTATTTTTAAACAGTTAAAATATATAAATGACTACTATAGGGTACAGAGTTTCTGAGTTCTCATTATGTGCAGTCAGTTGCTTGAACACAGCGCAAAGTTCTACTGGTATCAGACTGTGGTGTCTTGTAAGGAGATCCCCTCCCCATGGATGTGTGCTGTTTACTGGATCATAAGATGACTTAACCAGTAGTTACACTCTGAAGCAAAATGAATCCCCATATCCCCAACAGCCATCTACTGCCAATAGCTAGGGGTGGACCTCTAGAATGCTAGCCCGTTCCATTTTGTGCAGGTAACCCCAGCTGAGTCATGAGTGCAAAGGCAACAACCACATGATGTCTAGAAGACAGCATTTCACAGCACTTCTCCATCCTCTGACTCGCACATTCTTAGGTCTGTCCACAGTGTTTCCTGAGCTTTGGAGCTGTGTCCTGGGTAGGCAGTAGTTACTTAATTTTCAGCAGTTCCACCAGTTAGAGTCTTTGAATTAACCACTCACATCCTAAGAAGCATCTCTGATCAAAGTTGAGATGAGTCCTAGTCTATTGGTATAAGTGTAGAAATGTAAAACAACGTGTGTTTAGTAAGCCGCAGGAGTAGCTTCCCCCCAGGGCCTAGAACCTCCTTAGCAATGTGCTTTGACCACCTTTACATTCCCTGTCATGAAATCCTTCCTCCAGAGGGAGCCTCGCCTCTAATCTCCAAGTCAGTGTTCTGTTGTAGTTTCTGTGGCTGCGACAAAGTACATGACAGAGTGATTTAGAGGGCGAGGGGTTTATTCAGCCGACAGTTCCCTCCATTCCTCCTAAAGCTGTCCCCCTCAGGAGCTCCTCCTTTATTTTCACATTGTTCCCCCTCAGGAGCTCCTCCTTTATTTTCACATTGTTCCCCCTCAGGAGCTCCTCCTTTATTTTCACATTGTTCCCCCTCAGGAGCTCCTCCTTTATTTTCACATTGTTCCCCCTCAGGAGCTCCTCCTTTATTTTCACATTGTTCCCCCTCAGGAGCTCCTCCTTTATTTTCACATTGTTCCCCCTCAGGAGCTCCTCCTTTATTTTCACATTGTTCCCCCTCAGGAGCTCCTCCTTTATTTTCACATTGTTCCCCCTCAGGAGCTCCTCCTTTATTTTCACATTGTTCCCCTCCCTTAGGTTCTGTCTCTACCCCTCCCACTCATGGGCCCTTTCTAAGCTTTCTGACCTCTACAGACCTTAAACCCACAAATCCAAAACTTCAGAGCTAGGATCTGGGCCTGGATTACCTCACTTAAAGTAGATGTTCTAGTTTCATCCATCTTCATGTGAATTTTATAACTTTATTTTCCTTACAGCAGGATAAAATTCATTTCAAATATACAAGTTCAATGGATGGACATCTAGGCTGACTCATTTCCCAGGTTTTGCAACTACAGCAGTGGTGAATGTGGATGTGTGGGTGTCTCTGTAGTAAGATAAGCTGGTTGAGTGGCTTCATTATAATCTGTCCATTGGGTCAGTCTCTTGGGTGCCTGTGTGAGTCAGGATTAGCATGTCTTTGGCTTGGTCACTTAGAACCAGCAGGCCAGCTTATGGTGGTGCGTGTTGTTTGTGCACACCTTGGACATAGTAGCACTGTCTAAGTGTCTAAGTGGGCATAATTAGTGATGATGCTCGTACACTGTGTGAAAGGTGGGGGCTGGGCTTGCTTGAACCCCTCCACTCAGCAGTAGGAGGCAGGAGGATTAGGAGTTCAATTCCAAGCCAGCCTGCGTGACATGAGCTACATGAGTCAGGCTCAAAACAAACAACATGGAATGCCACAATGCTGTGGAAGGAGAAGAGGATTTTGGTTTTTCTTTACAATTTAGTGTTTGCTTGACATAGAACTGTTGTATTTCAGATATGCTGTTTCTGTTTCCAGCAAAGAATCTGTACATGGTGAATGAAATTGAAGTTTTACAAGAGTACATTTTGTGTGTGGAATGGCACACAGTCAATTTTAGAGTAGGTGTTCTTCAGTGAGTAGTTTTCTATGAGAGCCAGGAGTGCTTCACTTGTTCAGGATAACACCCACCAACCAACTGGTCCCACTGGCTTTGCATTAGGAGGTAGGTAGCTTGGCAAACTTTCTTCTCAGCTCTGATCTGCTCTGTGGTACTGGGGAATGGTGCATCAGTGAGTGTGGTCAGCCCATGCCCATCCACACTTGGGAGCCTGAACTTCTTTTTCTACCACTATCGCTTATTTCTCTCTTACATCTCACAAAAGGAGCTAGGACACCCTACTTTTTTTTTTTTTTTTTTTTTTTTAAGATTTTTCTTTTCTTTTTACGTGTGTGTGAGACCAGAGTCATCCGGTCCTCTGGGGTTGGACTAACAGGCAGAAGCTACAGTGACGGTTCTGGAAACCAGACTGTGTGCTTGTAGGTGGTGAGCACCCCAAGCAGCCCCGAGCACACATCCTCCAGCTTCTCCCTCCGTGTGTGTCTTTACCTGTGTGCTGCCTTCTCGCGTGTCCATCCTAGTTCAGCTTGAGTGTGTGGGGTGCACTGATGGTGGGGCTTTTCAGCTCCTCCGGGTGAGTGATCCAGAGGATTCTTGGGCATTCTGGTCATTTCTGCACTTGTTTCAGGGTTGGGTTGTGGGCGTTTCCTTTTCGTGAGGAGCCTTAAGAGACAGGATTGCTTTCCTAGAAGCCTGTCCTCTGAGCACTCTCGAGCATTGGTGTGTGTTGTCTTATTTCACTGTTGTTAGGCCTCCTTTTAACGCTGCAGAAACGGGTGATTCTAATGTTGGGAGATTGTGTAATTGCACTATATAGTTTCCTGTTGGTTCTATGTAGGTCTTTCCTGAAAAAGAGCGCCATGTTTTCTATGAAGTTGAGGGATTCTTGACATGTTGTATATAGTAGAACAAGTTATTGAACTCAAGCTTACTCTTACAATTGAAAGTGTTCTCTTCCTTGAAAATACATAGTTCATGACTCTAAAAGCTAAATTTATCATTTTCTCTTTTTCACATTTATTTATTTACATTCCAAATGTTGCTCCCCTTCCTGGTTCCTCCCTCCACGTGTTTCACCCCATCCCTCTTCTTTGCTTCTGAGAGGATATTCACCCACCCACCCACCCACCTACTCCCACCTCACCCCACTAGCATCTCCCTTCTCTGGGCCATCAAGTTTCTACAGGGCAGAAAAGCACATCCTTTCCCACTAAAGCAAGAGAAGGCATCCTGAGTGGGTCTGAACCCAAAAGGACATACATGGTACGTATTCACTATAAGTGGACATTAGCCAAAAAATTCAGAATACCCATAATACAAGTCACAGACCATATGAAGCTTAACAAGAAGGAAGGCCTAAGTGTGGCTATTTCAGTCTCACTTAGAAAGGGGAACAAAATAATCATGGGAGCAGAGGGAGGGAGGGATGTGGATGGGAGAGGGAAAGAAAAAATGAGGGGCAGAATAAGGTATGGGGAGGGGGAGACAAGGGAGAAGCTCAGAGGGCCAGGAGAATGAATAGAGTTATGCACAGCACAGGGAGGTGGGGGAGAACATCTAGAGAGTCCCAGGCACCAGGGATATTAGAACTCTGCTCTCAGGATCCAGTGGGGATGTCATTAGCCGAAATGCCCAACAGCGGGGAGGTGGAACCTGAGGTGACCGCCTCCAATAGATAGACATGCCAGTAGATAGATATGCCAGTAGATAGACACACCCCTATTTGAGGCATGGGGCTACCTGCCCATCTTCAAAATTTTTGACCCAGAATTGTTCTTGTCTAAAGGAAATGTAGGGACAAAAATGGAAGAGAGACTGAAGGAAAGGCCATCCAGAAACTGGCCCAACTTGGGAACTATCCCACGCACAGGCACCAAACCCAACACTATTACTGATGCCACGTTGTGCCAGCAGACAGGAGCCTGGCATGACTGGCTGTCCTCTGAGATGCTGCTCTACCAGCAGCTGACTGAGACAGATGCAGATACTTAAAGAAAACCATTGAACTGAGGTCAGAGTTCCCTATGGAAGAGTTAGGGGAAGGACTGGAGGAGCCGAAGGAACAACAACCCCATAGGAACATCAGTATCAACTAACCGGGGCCCCTTAGAGCTCCCAGACACTATGTCACCAGCAAAGAGTAGCCGTGGACTGGTCTATGGCTGCTTCAGAGGACTATGATATAAAGTTACCATTTTCAACTTTTCTTAATTTGTATAGATGAGTGGTAGTGATCTTCTGTTTGCTTGGCCACTTTGAAATGAATTCTCCAAACTTTGACTGACCTCTAACTAGACAGTGTCCCTAGACAAAGCATTAGAAGATGAGGCTGACTCACATTGCCTTTGTAGTTGGGTTTAGGACTGTATTTTGAAATGTTCTTGTGATCCTAGCAGTGGGGAGGTGAACAGGCTACTCTGGGGTTACATGTTGAGAGCCTGTCTCAAAAGACCAGCAAGGGCCGCAAGTGTAGCCCAGTGGTAAAGCACTTACATGGTATGCCAAATCTCTGGTGGACTCGCCAATATGCCTTCTTGCTCAGAGAAACTTAAAGAGTCGGGAGCTTGCGTGTGGAATTGAGAAGACTGTGTCTAATCCCCTGGAACTGGAGCTCGAGGCAGCTGTGAGCTACCGGAGATGGGTAACCAAGCCTGGTCCTCTGAAAGAGCAGCAAGTCTCCAGGCCGTCTACCTTTCCGTCGGTCTGTCCTCTGGTGCTCATCACAGGCTCATTCTTAACTGGATATGCAGAAAGTTACCCCCTCAGCACTGGGATGCACACCAGGGTTTAAGTTCCAGACCCTGGGCCTTGTCTGCTCTGCTGTGTGTTGTGATCCAAACATGGGGTAATATGATTTTAGAAATAGTGGATTGTCAGGTTTGTTTGCATACATCTGTAATGTGAGCACTTAGGAAGCTGAGACACATCATGAGTTCCAGACCATCCCGGACTACATGATTGAGACCTTGTCTCCCAAATAGAAAAGTCAACTTTAAAAATAAGGATTATAAAAACACGAGTACCTGGAGATAACGCTGAGATTAGATTACTACCCTTACCCTTTTTTTACTGATGTCTAGTCATGTTTGTGGGCTCCTCAGGAACATTTTAGGAACTGTGTATCCCTGTGTGCATAGCCCTGTACATCTCAATTGTGTCTTTCCTGTGCAGTCGCTTTTTGGAGTCCTGTAGTTTTTACTGTCTTGACTCATTTTTTTACTAACCAGCTCTCTACTGTTAGCTGTTTGAATTGTTTGCCTACTTCACTAAGCATTTATTAGCAAATGTCCCTCAGTTCTGTGACTTGCTGCTTCCAGTGGCTTAGAACAGGCAGATTGACACCCATCATTAATCTGGGTGTGCACGAGAACTCTTGTACCTTTCTCCTGCATTGTTAGGTTAGACTATGGCCTCTAAGGAGTTCATCTGCCCTGACAGAAAGCAAATAAAGACTGTTTGACCAAAAATTTCTTGGTAGGACTCTCATTCTAAGTCTCAAGAAATGCATGCCATTCTGTTAAATTGCCTACAAAACTCCAGAAAAATCTGATTGACAACAATTAACATGTATGTTATTTTGAACTCAATGAGAAAATTTGTCTCATCTTAACATAACTACTTCCTTTGCAAAGATCAGTCTAGACTCAATTTTCCTTCCTGGTTTTTTCTTCATTGTTTTGATACTGGAGAGTGAGCACAAGACCTTGCACATATAAAACAGGTGCTCTTTCTGTGAACTATCATTTTATGAAGTTATATATTTAAAAAAAGCTCACACTTTGGGTTAAAATAATATATAGGCACTTGGTGGGGGGTTGGGTTAGTCATCAAATTTGTTTGGTATGTATTTTTAAGAAAGATTTTATTGGGGATGGGAATTTGCAAGAGGGAGGGAGGGGCTGCACTTGGGATGTAATGTGAATAGAGAAATAAATTATGAGAGAAAGATGGATGGATGCATCCTGGGGCACAGTCCATGGGGAAGCCTTTGCCCAGCCAGTAGGAGTGAAAGATCTCGAGTGGCCAGAACAACCAAAGTGGTGTTAAGCTCTCTGAGGGGAAGCTGGAGGAAGGCAGGCTGCTGGGCCTCTTCTGTGGGCACTGCTGCGCTGGAGTTAGTGGCAAGCAGAGAGACACAGCTAGCAGCTAAGAGCTAAACAGGACTGAACAGGAAGCGGCTGTGGTCAAGCACACACACTGGGCTATTTGGGCTGGGTCAAGGTCCAGCGACAAAAGCTTGGGGAGAGAAAACTGCATAAGAGTGTTACAGCTCAATAAAACAGGCAGTTTATTCCATGTGGATGGACCTTATAGACATTTGGGGTTGGGGTGGGATCTGGAGGCAGATGTTTTTATTGACTTGGTCTCATCTGCATATGGAAGGACTTTAGGTGTTGTCCCTAGGTGATTGTCACAGTCCTCTCGCTAGGGTGTCATGGTCACAGATTCCAGGACAGGAACCTGGTCAGGACTAGATTTAAATGCCTACTGTCCTCAATTATGAGAATTGCTGGGGTTCCCGAATCTGCTCAACCTTAACCAGTTTTCTGTCTGGTCCACTGTCCCACAGATGGATGGGTAGATGAATACCAGATTGATTTAATTGATTGAGTTTTATAACTGCTGTTCTTTAATGCCCTGTTCCTGGTGGTCACAGCCACTCTGCTGAGAGAGATGCTGTTGTCTGCATTTGTAAACTCAAAGTCTTGAGTTTATGGGATCCTTTTCTGTGTAGTGGCAGATCGTGCTTTGATCGTGGTGGTGTTGCCTTTCTTCTTTGTTCTCCCAGTCATGCGCATTCAGAATCTTAACAGATGCTTGTTTGAGCAGTTTGCGGCATTATGTCTGAGTCCTTCCTTTGAGAATAGTGTGGAAAACTAAGTGGTGTAACTTTGCCCACTACCGTAGACCGACGTAAAGAAGACTGAAGCGGGTTTGTGTAGATTGATTCAGAGTCCTGGGTTGCACATCCTAGGCAGATGGATAGTTTGCATAGGCATGTATACGTGTAATACACGAGGCCCTGAGTTCAAACCCCAACTTTAAGAAAAAAACATAACCAAAGACAAGCTAAATGAACATTTTTTAAAGATTTATTTATAAATTTATAAGTACATTGTAGCTGTCCTCAGACACACCAGAAGAGGGCACTGGATCCCATTACAGACAGTTGTGAGCCACCACATGGTTGCTGGGAATTAAACTCAGGACCTCTGGAAGAGCAGTTGGTGCTCTTAACCACTGAGCCATCTCTCCAGCCCCAACATTTTTTAAACATCCAAAATATTGTGGTTTCAAAAGGTGGCAGTAGTCACAATTTCTAGTGACTAGCCACATGCGGCTAGTGACCATTGCAGTCGCTGTAGGGGTCGGTGTGTGGAAGAGCCATTGCCTTGAGTCGAGACAGACGTGGGCTTGTATACAACAGCAGCGCGTGTGAGAAGAAGGTTTGCAGTCTGTCGTGTCTTTCCAGTCTGGGAAGGCACTGGGAACTTGTAATCAGCGCTGTCTTTACTGCAGATCAGAGGATGGCTCTCGTAGTAGAGGGGGGAGGTAGCTCAAGATGATGACCTGAAGCGCAGGGTGGGTGTTAGTTATGTAGGTGAAGAAAGAGGAACTCTTTCGTTTTTCCTTGTCTGTGCCTTCCTCCCAACTACTAGATGTTGTGTAACCCGTTTCCTGTTGAAACTGGCCTAGCTGCTCCAAAATCCATGTTATATAAGTCTTGAGTTATGTAAGTAGTAGGTATCAGGGCCTTTAGTTAGTGTTTTCTCGTCTCTCTCTCTCTGTGTATGTGTGTGTGTGTTTAAGTAATTGAAAGTTTTAGAAAAATACCAGTTTTCTTTTTAAAGACATACATTCATGTCTATGATAACATGATGGTTTTTAATCTTCAAGAACTCTGTGACAGGTCCAAAGAGTCTTGAAATAGTTATTTTGGATTTGTTTGTTTATTTGGTTTTTCAAGACAGGGTTTCTCAATGTAACCCTGGCTGACCTGGAACTCACTCTGTAGACCAAGCTGGCCTTGGAACTCACAGAGATCCACTTGCCTCTGCCTCCCAAGTGCTGGGATGGATTTATTTCTTTTTTTATGTATATAGGTGTGTGTGTGTGTGTGTGTGTGTGTGTGTGTATGTATGTATGTGTGTGTGTACACATGCCTGTGTGTATGTGTGTGCTTGTTGCTCACAGAAGCCTAGGAGGGCGTTGTATCATTGGAGCTAGAGTCATAGGTGGTTGTAAGCCACTACGAGCATGAAGGGAATTGAACCAAGTCCTTGAAAGAGCAGCCACCTTGTCTGCTTAGCCACCTCTCCAGCCTCTGAAGTTTCTTTTTTGGTGCTGCCTGTTTAGTGTAGCATTGTCACTCAGGAACTTGGGCTAGTAGGTCACCATTTGAGGGCTTGCACATGTAAAATGCACAGACTTTTAGGTGACTGCTATAAGTAGAGAGGACCTGGGAACCTATACCCAGGTTTTCACCATTTTTTGGCTTGGAGAACTGTTGTTTCTGCTGACATTCCATCTGGCCGAAGTACTTGCTGTTTGACTCATTAGCTGCTGTGGGATGCTATGAACTAGGCAGTGAGAAGGGTCTTCTGCATTGGTAGGGTGTTGTGCTAAAGTTACATTAAAAAAGAAAGAAATCATTGTATATGTATTGTTATTGTGTCCACATGTATATCTGTGTACCACATGCATGCCTACTTGTTTCACTCAGAGGCCAGGAGTGGGGTAAAAGTAGTCAGACCTCCTGGAACCAGAGTTATGAACTGCCCTGTAGGTTTTCCTTTGGAATAGCAGGCAGCATAAACTTCAAAAAACAAGTTATTGGATGGCTGTCAAGATGGCTTAGCAGAAAAGGGAGATTGGAGCCAAACTTGATGACCCAAGTTCAATTCCTGGAACCCATGTGTGGCAGGGAATCCCATAGCTGTCCTTCTTCCCCATACATGCACTCTCCCATGGGCGTGCACACATAAATGTTTAAAATCAAGTATTTTAAAGAGCAGTTTCTGTGTATTGGGATGGGGAGGGATAGGGTAGTGGAACAGAGAAGCTCTAGAAGAAACTGGCAAGTTTAAAGGCCTTGTATTAAACAGTAAGGCGCGAAAACTTGTATATAATGTTTAAAGCCGTAGGCCTTTTCCTGAGGCAGTCTTTCCACTAACCCATCTAACTTAACCTCATCTAACTTCTAGGCCTGTCCCAGCCAGGTGGCTGGCAGATTCCCTCCCCGCTTGCTCTATTCCATCAGTGTCCTTTCCCTGTCACCTTCAACTCCTTCCTCAGCCTGTCTACCCTGTGGCACTCTCTCTGCCCGGAAGGTCCACCCCTTGTACTTCCTGCCACAGTTATTGGCCATTAGCTCTCTCTTAGAGCTAACCAGCAGTGAGATCCAGCTTTGCAGTTGCCTGAGCCATTGAGACTCGATACAAATAGGAAACTGGCGATGAGCTGTAGAAATGACACTTCCAAAATCCGCCATCACCAGATCTAACAATTGAAAACACACAACTTAATACGCTGTGGAAAAGTCACCTCAGCTGCCTTGACTCTCCACTGTGATCTACCTGCTGGGCTCTTCTGGGTTCATCATTTTCGTTCTTCTAATCTTCATGCTTTCTGAGAAGGGGGAAGGAATACTGGGATATGCCTACCGTGTAGGATTGTTAATGACAATTGACCAAAATGATTTAAGGCCTTGGCTCAGTCTTGGCTCTGTAGATAGTCAGAACATGATTCACATTCTTGATTGCATTTGGGGCTATGCTTCTAAGAATGTTGGGAGCCTGACCTTTGCTTTCTCCGTTTTCTTGCTGTTCTAGAAAATGACCATGGACAAAAGTGAGCTGGTACAGAAAGCCAAACTTGCTGAGCAAGCTGAGCGCTATGATGATATGGCCGCAGCTATGAAGGCTGTAACAGAACAGGGACATGAACTCTCCAATGAAGAGAGGAATCTACTCTCTGTTGCCTACAAGAATGTGGTAGGTGCCCGCCGTTCTTCCTGGCGAGTCATCTCCAGCATCGAACAGAAAACAGAGAGGAATGAGAAGAAGCAGCAGATGGGCAAGGAGTACCGTGAGAAGATAGAGGCCGAGCTGCAGGACATCTGCAATGACGTTCTGGTGAGGCAGCGCTTCTGCTTTGCACATCGTCTCTAGGCATGACGGGCAAGCCGTCCAGATGCGAGCTTTCAGACAGCTTAGGAGAGAGTGGAAGTGCTCACTCTAAGAGCCACCTGTAACTTGTTCTAAAGCATGTGATTTGGGTTTTGTCACCCTTTCTTGATCAGTTCATCTTTTCTAGGGTGTTTTCCTTCCCTCAAAAAGACCTGCAGCAAACAGGAACGTTTTATTAACAATCCTCCATTTTCCTTTAGAAATTGAAGCCAAATGAAGAGGACAGTTAGAAAGGTGCAGCCACTAGCGGACAGTTCTGTGATGTCAGCAGTGACTGTCTCTGGAAAGGAAGAGATTTAAAGGCCGCCTTCTGTCCTCACAAAGCGTAGAGATCTGATGTCGAAGCTTAGGCAGTGTACCTTTTAAAAGCCAAATTAGAGGTGGAATGGGCTGCTCCTGTGTGGTTATGTACACTGCAGTATTAGGTGGTAGATCTTCTAACTACATTTGGGGTTGGGTGGGAGGGGTACCTACCCTAGCATACCTAACTGTGAGGCTGCTTTAAAGGAAAGGGAGTTCTTTCCCTCCTGCAGTACCGTCTGTCTCTCTAAAGTACTTCCCTTGCCCTTGTATAAAATTTGTCAGCTCTCAGGCCATGCTCCTCCCCAACCCACAGGAGTTACATCGCTCTCTGTCTGCACAGTAGAAACAACTGCTGCCTCGCACACTCTGAGGATGATTAATGAAGGCCTTGATAGCTTGGCTTTGCCTTGAGCCTCTTTATCAGCTTCGTGGTGTAAGATAAGTCTCGTGGCTCAACATGCTGCCTCCAGGTTGCTGGGAGTTGGTCAGTGGTGCACTAATTCCTGAGTGTTAGGTGCATCTGTATTCAGATGAAGTATGGCTTGCACTCCAAAGGCAAGAGAGTTCCATAGTTCCGGACATGTAGGCCAGCTTTTAAGAGCATCTGAAAGAATGTGAAGAAGAGCACGGTGCTTACTGCCTCTTAACCAGTTTTTCAGGACGCCACATTCTAAAACAACTCTTGGAAAATAATGCTCTGTACACGAAGCTTGGACTCCTTCAGAACTACTTTTGTTGTAAGCATAAATGTTTAAAGGAATTTGTTATTAATAATAGTTCTAGACTGAATGCTTGCTGCATATCAAGCAACGTGTTAAGCACTAGATATAAGTTACCTCGCTTACAACTGCCTTAGATGGTGGTCATGCTGGTCCCCTTCCCCATTGTACAGCCAAGGAATCTGAGGATTGGGGTCCGAAGGCAGTCTCTCCAGGGTCATGTGGAAACAGACAGTAAGCATAGAAGGTTCTCTTCTCAGGGCAGATGAAGTTTAAACTTAGTTTCTGGCTGTTTGTTCTGCTGCTGCTCTTTTCTTCCCAGAGTGGAAAGGCCCACACACTCACAACTACAGAAGCAATACAAGTGTCAGTGGGGGGTTGTTTTGTTTTTAAGAGATGGGCAGAAGAGTTACAAAGTAAAAGTCAACTTCTAAGCATTGTTAATAAATGTTAAGAAAGAAAAGCATTGTTAATATTAATCCACAAAGGCTTTCCTCCAGGTTTTTGTGTGTATGTCCCCATACTTACTTTAATGTTAAAGGGAGGTTCTTTTGTCGGTAGTCTTTTCCATTTGCTTTGGGGTACCAGTGTAGTTCTGTGCCACCTTTTTGACATCACATCCCACTATAGTGGCTACAGTGTAAGGAGCCCTTTGATGGTGGGAGTGACCTGTACTACAGGCACCTGCTCTTAGGACTTGGCCAAATGGGATTTAGCAGCTTGAATGAAAATAGGTTGGGGGGCGGGAGGGGGGGCGGGGGTTGGTTGGTTGGTTGGTTGGGTTTGGTTAGGTTTGGGGGAGGTTGTTGTTTGGGGTTTTTTGGTTTTAGTCTTCAGAAAAATGAGGAGGAAGAGGAGTGTACATATCTTAAATCTCAAATGTAATTTTAACATCTCACAAGCAATTCAAAATTCTTCTTGTGAATCACTTTTTAGGAGCTGTTGGACAAATATCTCATTCTCAATGCTACCCATGCAGAAAGCAAAGTGTTCTACTTAAAAATGAAAGGAGACTATTTTAGGTATCTTTCTGAAGTTGCATCTGGAGATAATAAACAAAGTAAGTAACGTTTGAAAAATACAGCCAGTGGGAGAGATAGTATTTCATAATGAAATCTGGTTTTTGTTTACTATAGACACTCAAGTTCACAGTAAGAATTTCAGAGACCACAGCATTGTCATATGTGGGGCCATGGGGTTAATAAATCTCTTTATCTAATGGATAGACATGAAGGGTGTTAGAAGTTTGATATGTAATGTGTTTGGCAAACTCTTATCTGGGAATTGATAGTTCTCTTTTGACAAGTACAACTAAAAAAATAATAATTCTCGGGGTTGGGGATTTAGCTCAGTGGTAGAGCGCTTGCCTAGCAAGCACAAGGCCCTAGGTTCAGTCCCCAGCTCCGAAAAAAAAAAAAAAGAAAAGAAAAAAGAAAAATAATAATTCTCCTTGGCTATGATTTTGCTTCACCCAGTTTGTACTTACTGTATCTGTAGTCTGAAATCTAAATGGAAGATTCCAAAGATGAGTGAGTCTAAATTTTACCCCAAGTAACACTGCATGCACTAGTCACCTGGCCAGCACCTGGTTGCCATATTGGTTACTTGATTGACTATGCAAGTGTGGTACTCCTTGTGTTCAAGTGACTTGCTGGTTTCTGAACTGCAGACTACATTACAGTGTATTGTTAAAACTGTCCTGGTGATTTCCTGTGTAATTTATCTGAGTATGTCTGATGGGTTTCAGTACTGTCTGGTGTCAGGCATCCACAGATAAGGGAGACCCGTGTGAGACCACCATAGGGGAGTGCCTTCCTTTCCGCCCATGGCCTACTGTGAAGTGATTATAGCTGTTTTATTTTATTCAGTGTTCACTGTGTGCTAAGTAATTAGGGCTGTGTTATCCTCTTAGCTCTTTGAATTTAGGTGAGAGTCTCCCATGTTTTCCAATAAAAGAAACCAGAGTTCGAATTTAGATGTTTTTACTTGCTCCAGGCCACATACAAGTGAGTTGAGAATTTGAATTTGTTTATGCCTATCTTAAATCCCATCTTTTTTTTTTTTTTTCCCCACTAGATTATCCACATTCATTCTTATGAAGGGCTGTGTCTGTATTCTTGGCTGCTTTAATAGACTTCATTATAACTGTTTTCTTCCAAAGCCTTTAATACAGTAATTAGCATAAACATTTAGCAGATTTAGGTTGGATGGTGAAGACGTGGACCTTTGTTTTGACGGGTTGCTTGCTTTAGCTTCTTTTACTAAAGTGTCTTGAATATGGATCCCATGTGCGAGACACTTAACATTTTCATCTTCCTTCCAGCCACTGTGTCAAACTCCCAGCAGGCGTACCAAGAAGCATTTGAAATCAGCAAGAAAGAAATGCAGCCTACACACCCGATTCGCCTTGGCCTGGCACTGAATTTCTCAGTCTTTTACTATGAGATTCTAAACTCTCCTGAAAAGGCCTGTAGCCTGGCCAAAACGGTGAGCAAAGACGCGTTGCTAATTCCAAGAACTTCCTTCTGTTTGTGAGCGTCCTCACCGTCTAGACTTGGACGCATTTTCTAGGGAGTGGGGTTTTAGGAAATCCGTGCACACCTCTTATTTGGCACTTCGCTCTGAATATATGCTGACTTTTGCTTTGTCTGGGTACTGTTGGGGTCATTGGTAGAACCTTCCAGGTAAAAAGTAGGGGCTCTCTTCAGGCTTTGGACATTGTCACCTTTGTTCCAAGATAGGACCCCATGAAAGAAGGAGTCCCACTTTGTGCTGTATTATCACTTCCTGTGTTCTGTGAGAAGCTTGCTTTCTGGTGCACACTGTTACTTGAAACTTTAATTTGAAAAAAGTGCCTGAAGTGGATTCTACAACATGAGCCCCTAAGACAAATCAAGCTTAGTGAAGTGAGCTTTCCTGTTCTCCCCTTTGACCTTTGTGTCCAGACCTTTTTAGTTTAAACAAAAAATAGAAGCCGCTTTGATAATTAAAAACTTGAATGAATTTTTAGATTAAATGTGCTACAGTTAACATAACTTTTTGGGGTATATCATTGCTGACTGGTAGTGTGTGTGTGTGTGTGTGTGTGTGTGTGTGTGTGTGTGAGAGAGAGAGAGAGAGAGAGAGAGAGAGAGAGAGAGAGAGAGAGAGAGAGAATATATGGGGGGGCGGCATTGTACATTTGAACAGGTGGCAGACAGTTGAATGCGGACAGGTAGCGCTAACACAGAGAGCGCCCAGATCTTTGCTAACACCCTTTGTTGTAGGCGTTTGATGAAGCCATTGCTGAGTTGGACACCCTGAATGAAGAGTCTTACAAAGACAGCACCCTGATCATGCAGCTGCTAAGGGACAATCTCACCGTAAGTACCTCCGGAGAGCAGAGTTCTCCTTAGTCCACTGTTAGCCAAGATTTAAGGTGGCTCTGTACTCTGTCAAGTACAGTTTTACATTCTCAAGTTACCTACATCTTACTGCTGAACGTTATGCCTTTTCGGTCATTGTCTGTGATCAGAGGGAATTTCGAGTTGTTGAATGTGGGGCCTGGAACCATGGCTCAGTGGTTCTCAGCCTGTTCTTCCAAAGGAACCACACCTTCCCAGTGCAGTCCACAGCCATCTGTAACTTCAGTTCTAGGGGATGTAGTGCCCTCCTATGGCGTCCTAGGACAGTAGGCATGCAAAAGGCACACAGACAAACATGCAGGCACAACACCCATACAGGAAAAACATTTTAGTTTTTTGCAAAATGGTAGTTAAATGAGGTAAAATATACTAGGCCACCTCTTGAAGAAAGCTTTTAATGACCTTGATTTTATTACAGCTTTTTCTTTCTTTTCCTTTTGCAGCTGTGGACGTCAGAAAACCAGGGGGATGAAGGAGATGCTGGAGAGGGAGAGAACTAATGTCTGTTGAGCTCTGTGATCTGTTTGGTGTCACTGTGTATCCTCCACATTATGTCCCTTTGTGCGATAAACAAAAACAAAAAAAATCCAATGTGGACTTTTGATCTTTCACAGCCTAAGCCTTGCAGAAACGGTCCCTGGGATGAACAGCTGGTATTTGTATCTAAAACTCAGACTGGTCCCTTAAATGCCATGGTATTTTGAAGTCTTGATTTGATCAGCATTGACAAGGATTACTGTGTGTTTAATTTTTACAAACTGAACACTGTGATTATGGGGCTTTATAACTTAGCAGAGCTCTTCCTGGTAGGAAAAATTGACCTGAATTATGTGTAACTTTTTGGAAAGTTTAATCTGATATCAAAATGGTCACTGAAATACAATTCTGTTGTAAAGTTGTACAGAAAGTTCTAGAGATTCTGTTGTGATGCTGGGACTTGGGCAAGATGCTTACCCTTGGCATCCTGAGTGTGGTAACTCACAGTAATTCTGCCTGTGGTTGAGGGCCTGTTAACCCTTGATCACTTTGGGCTGTTACCACTCAAAAGTTCATGACCGCAAATATCTGCAGTGTCTTCTGAGGAAATTCAAAACCTGAAAGTGAACTTCTTTGGCCGATAATTGGGCTGTAACACCACAAAAAGGTCCCGTGTTCATACCACATGTGTGACTAAACCTTTTTACTATAGCAACGTGTTCCTGATTAGCTCCATGTGAAAACAGGGCTGTTACCCCCTGGCTAAAGGAGAGGGGAAAGAGAGAGAAAGTAGTGTATCGTATAAACGGCCATACCAGTTTTTTGGATGATTCCTCAATGTTCTGTGGATGCGGCCTCTTGCCTGAGGAGCATTCCTAGCCTCGGGGGTGGGAGCTGTGACACGTAACATTCTTCTCACCCTGTCCTTTTGACTTTTGACTTTTTCCTCTTTAAATGTACAGCTTTCTGCTTCCTTGGGTGGTTTTCTTGGGAAGCCTTTATTAGTCAGTACTGTGTGGACAGGGCGGGGCATTGAGCACATGGTGAGAGCTGTGCTTTAAGGGTTGAGAAAGACCTTCCAGCACCACACCCTGTCTCCCTCCAGGTCTCAGCACAGTTGTTCTTCATAGTATGACCCAAATCGGGAAAAAATAAAGGACTTTTAAGTATTTGTGATTTCCCCCATTGCACCCAGCCCTGACAGTGCTTTGTCTGTGCCTGTGACAGACCCTCCCTCCAGTGGACTCATCCAGCTTCGTCCTCAGACACGCCTCAAGAGGCCTAGAACACAGGAAGTTGCATGGACACTACAGTAGAGAGAACCAGGAGCAGCCAGGCCTTCAGTCTCACAGAATCACCCCTCTACCTGACATTCCGTGTACCCGTAGCTGTAGAGTTCATCCGTTTGTCCATCTGCTGAAGTATGGAAAGAATTCATGCACTGATTTAAACAAAAACAAAAAACCCACAAAAAAATTTCTTCTTTCTAGCTGAACAGAAAACGTGCAGTTAATACTCGGCGCTTGACAAGCAGCAACGAGTGTGGACCAAGCCTGTCTGTATCTGGTAGCTCTTCGCTCTGTTTTCCTTCCTTACCAGTATTCTGCCTAATGTTTGCTTCCGTGGTGGCTCTTTGCCTAGCAAGCACACCTGTGGTTGTGAAAATAGTATAGCAAAAAGAAAAAGACCCCCTCCCCGCCCCCAGTTACTGATGTGCTAGATCCGTGTATGTCTTTTAAACATTCTAGTTTCTCCTTACACAGAGTAATCAGGACGATGTAAAAACTCAAAAGTGAAATAAAACATCTTATCAGTTAGTTGCCTGTGGATTGATGTGTCACCACCCTCTCTTTAAAGAGTAAATAGTTTTTCTTTACCCTTTAGAACCAGCGGTAGAGATGTCTTAGATGGCCATCTGTGGTAACTGCCGGCTTGAATTAGAGCAGCCATGATCACCTGTGCAAGACCCTTGCCTTTCTTTTCGAGGGGGTGGAGGGCATGTCACAAGATTACATAAGCACCTCGGCTGAACGCACACAGATGGCAGTGCTGCTGGTGGCATAGCCACTCTCAAGGTGCAGGGGACTTAACAGTGATACAGCTGCCTTAGAACCCGCCATACTCCTTCCTGTCAGCAGCCCAATAAAACTTAGCTGTTTTGCCAAACTGGACCTGGGTGGAATCCTTTCTTCAGTATCTAGTATCTTCCCTATCTGGAATGAATAGATGGGACTGTATCTCCCTAGGAAAAACCCTGTGATGCTCCATTCACCAAAACCAAAGGTGAGTCTGGAAGGAGCAGCTCCAGCTGTAGGTAGAGGTGTCAAGACAAACAACTGTGCGAGTGTTGGTGAAACCCGGAAGTGGCTGTTTGCCTCTGTAATAGGTTCTTCTGGTAAGTGATACACCCTCCCTGCAAGCAGCTGGTGGACAAGAAAGAATGTTAGCATCTCTGAAGGTTTCCCTGGGTCAGGATTATAAGCAGGCAGTAGTGGCCACTGCATGGCCCATTCTGTAGGTAAAGACAAGCGGCCGAGGCCACACTGCCAGCCCAGAATTGCTCTTCGTAAAGGAGGAATTAAGAGTGGAAAGAATGGATGTTACCTACTGTTTGCATTAAGTGGGAGAAAGGGAGGGATGAGGTGAATACAACAGATGGAGTAAGTACAAATTGAATGTGTTCTTCCTGGGATCCAAAAACTTGGGAACGCATGGTACAGAAGAGGAAGGGAAGGTCTGTGGCTTGACATGCAGAAGTGGCCCTAGTGGTGGCCCTGACAGGAAGATGGTAATCAGATTATTCTGCCTCTGAACAACTTGAGTGGAGAAAGCCTGAGATGGCTTCATGGGTAGAAACGTTCCTGCTGCCAAGCCAGAGGACCTGGGTTTGATCCCCAGGACCCACATGGTAGGAGGAAAGAAGGGAAGATGCCCTCTGACCACACATGAGCCCTGATGTGCATATACTCCCCCACCCCCCAGAAGATAAGAGATTAAGTTTGCTTTGTGAGGCTGTGGGGCATGGAGGAAGTTGAGGTAGAAATATAGATGTCATGGAAACGGAGATTACATCCCTCCTTCCTTGAGAAAAAGGCTGTTGTCTCAGACAACAGGGGAATGGCCCTTGTGGACTGTTGGCTCATGTGGATTGTTAGGGACACTTGGTTAGTTCTTGAGATGGTCACAAATATTTGGAACTGGGAGGCATTGCAAAGGGCAGGCACTGGGGTTAGATGGCTCAGTGGTAAGGGCTGCTGGCTGCTCTTCCGAGGACCCACATTCAAGTCCCTGATCACGACTGCCTGGTCACTCAACCCCAGGGCGCCTGTTGACTTCTGGCCTCCACAGAGACCAGGTGGGCACGTGATTGACAGGCAAAACACACACATGCGAAGGAGGAGGAGAAAGATTGCTTTAGAGGCTGGAGAGGAAGCTCAGGGTCAAGAGCACTGGTTGATCTGGAGGACCCAGGTTCAATTCCCAGCACCCACATGGCTGCTCATAACTAGAATATCAATTTCAGAGGATATGACACCCTCACACCAATACATATAGAGTTAAAATGAAAAAAGCTTTTTTCTAGAAAGGGGTCATTACTGAGAACTTGTTACAAAGGCATTGATTGGTGCGCTGCCCACTGCCTCGATCAGACAGTTGGCAGAGTTAGAAGCTGGTTTAGCGGTGACACCAGGACTGGTAAAGGCCATTAGTAGGTTTGCTGGTACTAGAAGTGGGATGTGACCTTTGCAAGACAGGAGAAGCTGTTGGGTCTAAATGAAGAGTAGCGTGTATATACAGTAAGTGTTAAGGCCCCTAAGAGGTTCTGGGGGTGGGGGTAGGGACCCAAGGATGGCCTCTGGTGCTTCCTTCTAGGCAAATGAAGTATTTGTATTGAGCTTGAGTGACAGGAAACTAAATTTGGTGCTTTTGGGCTTCTAAAACAGCAGTTCTGAACCTGTGCGTCTGGGGGGTTGAATGACCCTTTCACAGGGATTGCATATCAGATATTATTTATGTCATGATTCATAACAGTAACAACTACAGTTATGAATAGCAACGAAATAATTTTATGGTTGGGGGGGTCATCACAACACGAACTGTTTAAAGGATCACAGTGTTAGGAAGGTTGAGAACCACTGCTGTAGAAGGAAGGCTTTCAAACCACGTGTCAGCTCATTCAAGGTGTACGTAAGCGGTGGCAGCGAGAGGGTTGGAGTGGCAGTGCAAGAGGTTTCAGTGATTTCTGGCTGCACCCCGTTTTGGAGGAAGCTCTGAACCACCTCAGCCCTCCCTCAGAAGTGGCCAAGATTTAAATGAGGGGCACAGAGAATTGTAGATTTTTCTGTCCCCATTAATGTGACAGGTATTGAAGCTAATATACCTTGGCAACCCTCAACGGTGCCAAGACCAGTGAGCAATGGTAGTGAGAGAGAGAATAGGCCAGGTTTTAAGTTTGTCATCTGCCCCGGGCTTCTGAATGCTCCTCCCCAGATAACAGATGGGCTGCATGGGTAAGTTCCCGTTGGGTGTGGATTTAAGACAGGCCTGCCTGCTTGAGTGAGAGGAGCACTGCATGGTTGTTTAACCTTCTGCCATGGTCAAGAGATACCAAGCAATGGGCTGCCCAGGGACAAAACTACAGACACCATGAAGAATTTTTAAAGGATTGACTGTTCATCTGGCCTCAAACCCTTTCAAGAGCCCAGTATGGCGAGTAAAGCCAGATGGAGGCTAGGCATGGTGTCACCTACCTCCAATCCCAGCCCTTGGGAGGCAGAGGAAGGGAGATCTCTGCACATCTGAGAGCATCCTGGTCTACGTAGCGAGCTCTGGGGCTACATACAGAGACTCTGGAGGGGGACAGACAGCCGGAGAGGGAGGCAGGCAGTGGCAGCAGCAGCTCTATGGAGGTGGCTCAGTTGGTGGGGCTCTTGCTGCCAGGCCCAAGGATCTGGGTTTGATGTAGAAAGGCCACTTGCTAGAAGAAGAGAGCCAACTTCCACATTACTTTAACCTGTACATACATACCATCATGTGCATGCATGCGCATGGATGTGTGCAGACACACAATGAATAAATTGACAATAAGTTCACGGAGAATGGCTGAATTATAGAGAGCTAAACTTTACCCAAACGTTCTTTTGCCAATGCAAATGATGAGACTTTCCCTCGCCAGTGCTTGTACTCTTACTCAGCAGGAACCTCTGAAGTGCTTCCTCAAGGTTTCCTCTACAGCCCCATCGTGGGATTGTTAGCCAGTGAGCAAGGCAGAAAGAAACCTTCAAGTGTGGAATCCAGAATTACTGCGACTTCAAAATATGTCTGCTCCATTAAAACTTTATACTGCAAGCTGGATGTGCCCAGAGGCACTCCTATCCATCGCTTTAATCTTAGATATGCATTTCAGCATCTTAAACTGAGTGTCCTAAGGAGAATACCTGTGTGTGCTTAGAAGGAAGCTACCTGGTCCAGTATATGTATAGTCTTGTATAAACCCCCTACTTCATTCAAGGAGGGCATTGCTTTAGAAACAAACCACTCTCTGCTACAGGCGGTTTATCTGTCTGTCTGTCTGTCTGTCTGTCTCCATCCATCTATCTATTTATTTATTGTGGCTTTTCTTATCAGGGTGCAAACCCAACCTGTTTAGTTACATAATGACAGTCCAGGACCTTGCTGTACTGTCTGCCCTCTGTAAGACAGCCTCATCAGATAGATGGTATGATCACCTCAGAGTTTTAGATTGAGAAACACACCTTGAAGATGGGCAAACCAAACGTAAGTAAAAGGAAGAACGGGAAGTTATTCCACACGCTGTCAGAGTCAGCTGAGACGTTCTTGAGAATCTTATGGTCGGGGATGACATGTATGATTTCTTACAAGGTTACATATCATATTCTGCAGTATGACTGCTACGCTCATGAACTCCCAGCCGCTGTGGCTGCCTGCACAATTTATTAATGGCTGCTAGGAGAGGAGAGTCAGTGTTCTTTAGGGGTGTGGCCCCTGGAAAGTTGACCATGCTCTAGTAGATGGCTCCACACTCACGCATCTATGGGTAGCACTATTGAACTCAGTGGGCTATTAAAAACAAACAAGCAAACATGAAGTCAGGGGGAGACATGGAGAGGGGATTTGGAGGAAGGTGGAGAGGGGAGTGAAGGTGGATATGACTAAAATACACTAGATATGTGTATGAAATCTTCAATGCATAAAAAAAGAGGCTGAAAAGATGGTTCAGTGGTTAAGTGCTTTCCGCTCTTGGAGAGGGCCTGAGTTTGATTCCCAGAACCTACATTTGGTAGTTCACAACCTCCTGGAACCCCAGCTCCGTGGAGGACCAACACCTCTGACCTGCATGGGTGTAGGCACTTGTGTACAAATATCTGTACACATAAACATAATTAAAAAAAATAATCTTAAAGTGGGGTGGTGGCGGCACACGCTTTTAATCCCAGCACTCTGGAGGGAGAGGCAGGAGGATCTCTGTGGGTTCGAGGCCAGTCTGGTCTTCAGAGCGAGTTCCAAGACACATGACTACATAAAGAAACCCTGTCTTGAAAAAAGAAAAAACAAAACAAAACAAAATCTTAAAAAAATAAAACAATAAAAAAATAGTTTTTTAAAAAGAATTCTATAACATCCTGTGCTTAAGAATGCAGAACAGCTGTGGGTGTTAGGGATCTCCAGGGCGATGAATGGTGCACTTTTATTTTATTTGTATTCCTTAAGATTTCTTTTTAGTTCAAGTGTATGAATGTGTTTGCCCGCATGCATGAATTACATCATGAGCACACAGTGCCCAAGTCTCCATCTCCTCAGGGCTTTAAGGCCACGGGAGCCAATCACCATCAACTTAGCTTTTCCTCGGGCGTTAAGCTCCTCATGCCTGCACGGAGGTATTTTACCCGTTGGGCCATCTTCCCAATCTCAAAACTGTTTAAACGACCTCAAAACAAGATGTGGATTCTCTAGTTTGTACTGAAACCTACAAAAAGCCATCTGCTTTTATCGTTGCCAAGAGGGAATTGTCTCCATTTTCTATAGAGCGAGAAATGAATGGCCTGATGTTCGAACCTGCACCCTGCCTCTTCTAAAAGTCTCCGTCTATCACGATCTGCCTTGACTGCCCCAGACTTCTGGCGGAGATGCCGGTCACCTGCGCCATTCTCGGCCTGAGGATTCCCAGGTGGGTGGGGCTAGGCACCGGGATTGGTTAAGGCAAGGGTGCCTTTGCAGGCAAACAGGACGACTGGCAGAGCCCTGCTACAGCCACCACCACGATTGCCAGGCCCGGCACCCTGCTAGCTGGGGCTGCTTGCTGGCCTGCTTCTGGGTGCCCTGCACGCCATGGACACCAGGGGCCACGGCTGTTCACTCTCCTCGCTCTATGTGGGCGATCTGCATCCCGACGTGACCGAAGCTATGCTCTATGAGATGTTCTCCCCCATCGGCACTATTCTTTCCATCCGTGTGTGTCGGGACGTGGCCACCCGGCGCTCTCTGGGCTATGCCTATATCAACTTCCAGCAGTCTGCTGACGGTGAGCCTCAGAGAAGAGAAAAGTTTGCTTTTAACATTCTTGGGCAAAATACTTTCCTTTTGATAACTACCATCCTGAACTGGACAGTTTTCCTTCAAATGAACTATTATTGGCTCAGTAACAGTGATTATCTATCTTTTAGGTAGAAATGGGCTTGTAGCTAATTATGGGTATTTTATATTACAGATCGTAGCCAGAGAAGATTGGGCAGCCCGTGTTTCCATCGTCTTTATCATAGTTAGGGAAAATGAGGCCCAGAGACAGGGAGTTGGAAGGTAGGCATTCAGTCGTTGAAGGGAGAATTGACAATTACTGCTGGGCCTGCTGGTTGTTGCTAAGTGGCTTTGAGATTAAGCAGAGCTGGGTTAGGAATCCAGGATCTGTGTGACATCAGGCAAGTGGCTCAACCACTCTGAGCTCAGTTGGCTGTGTGGAAGGAAACTGAGGTTCTGCCTCTCTTCAAGAATGGTTATATATGAGATTGACAGCACCTGGGAGGAAGCTACCCAAAGCCTTGCAGGTGTAGAGTGGGGAGGAGGCCTTGGGTTGCTGCCTTCCAGTGTAGCCTGACCTGAGGTCTACACCAGGTGCCTTACCTTTCTGATTCCGGAAGAGCGGCCTCCTGTAGGCTTTGACAGCCACCGTCAGGGTGAAAGCATTGATTAGTAATTGTCAGCCGAGCATGTCTGGTCTTCTGCTGAAAACGGAGGACACAGGTTAGGAACCGTGGTTTTGCTGAGGCTATGGCACTGGGCAGGACCACCCTTGGTGAGAGGCCAAGGCTTGTTTCTCAGTATCACGAAGAATGGGAAACCGGAATGTGAGGTACCATTAGGGACACTTGATGTACTCTTAAGTGACAGCGCATGAACCACTCCAGAGATGTAACTGTCCTCCCCCGCTTACTGGGGAAGCCATGGCAAGAACATGAATTCGAGGCTAGCATGGGCTGCATATTGAGATCCTATCTCAAGGTGAAGTAGTCAGGCCTCAGTGTGAGTCAGGAGCTTTGCTGAATCCAGGATGTTCTGGCCCTCCACAACACCCCACTTCTGCCTATGCCTGCCTGAAAGGCAAATCTCCTGACTGAAGCAGGACCTGACCATCAGGGCCCAGTCCGTAGATGGGAGATCTGAACTGTGGGGATTCTGACTGGGTCTGTTAGCAGTGAATGGAGAGTACAGACGTCTGCGGCCTTCTCCACTGCATCCTGTTTGCCTCTTCTGTGCCTCTGAAGCTAGCAGGGTCCCTGAAGCAGGCGGCACGTTATCTGCAAGGAAAAGGCTGTCCAAGTAGAAGGGTGCTGGGTGGAGGCCATTGCTTCTGCACGTGCCACCATTTACCAAACATCTGTTCCCTGCAGAGTGCAAAATCTAAGTACCATTTGTTGCATGTTTTACTTATCAACCTGCTTGACAGGCCAGCAATAGGTGACATTGTCTCATTTAGGCGTAGGAAGGAAGGTGCCGTCACCACCTCCTCACTTCCCAGGTGGGAATGGGGGACTAGTGAGGGGGGGTCACTTCCCTTCACTCACGTGCTCACCCATGCAAGTGTGTCCAAGGGTGGAAGACCCTGGCTCTGCCTTTGCAAGCCTCACTCTTCCCATCTGTACAATGGGGATCCTTGCTACTTGCTGAGGGTTGATCTTTCCGAAACGGTGTGAGGAGTACCATGTACAACAATTCCCTCAGCCTAATCCACCAGTCTCCCATGCTCACACCTCAAGTAAGGCCCAGACCATGGCTTTCCTATCCCCGATTCGAGAAGGACTTGAAGATTCAGGGTCACAAATGTCACCTAACTTGCCCCTTTTCCTCCTTGCCTCCTCTCCAGCGGAGCGGGCACTGGACACGATGAACTTTGAGATGATCAAAGGCCAGCCCATCCGAATCATGTGGTCCCACCGAGACCCAGGCCTTCGAAGGTCCGGTATGGGCAACATCTTTATCAAAAACTTGGAGAATTCCATTGACAACAAGGCTCTGTATGACACCTTCTCCACATTTGGGAGCATCCTGTCTTCTAAGGTGGGTGCACCTCCTCTGGGAAAGTCAGTTGGTGACGAATACCTTTGTGGTAGAGGTCCAAGCAGCCCCTTACTTCATGGGCTTTGTCACTTAGCCAGGAGCTAATTCATGGTTTTCTCCTCCCAGAACTGTTAGAGGTCACCCCTGTGTCCAACAGCCAGCTCATGGTGTGTAATCAGCTTACCTCATGGCTGTCAGCAATACTCGTTAGTTTATAATTCCGATATGGTGATTTGGGTTGAACTCAGCTGGACAGCATTTCTGGCCCTGGCTGGGTTCCCTCACATGCTACCTGAACCTGGCAGGAGCTCTCGGGAGACCCATGTAGACCTGGCCAGCTGTCAGTTAAAACATCTGGGATTTCCTCCGTGGGGTCGTCCATGCTCCTGCAGGCTAGCCCAGGGCTTTCTCTCAATTGTGGCAGGTCTCAGAAGACAGAAGTTCACCAGGCTACCTGAAACTTCGCCTCAGAGTCAGGACCCCTTTGCCCCTACTGTTTTCTATAGGCCAGAGCTAGTCACAGCCCAACGCACATTCAAGTAAGGAGGTAGTTAATGACAAAGACAACAGAACAGAATTAAGCGTATGGTGGCAGCAAAGCTGTTCATGGGGGCCACTGAAGCAATCAGCAGATACATCTTGCTTCCGGTGTCCCTTGGTCCTGGAGAGGGAACCCAAGCTACCACTGAGTCTCATGCCCCCTACCACATGTTGTTTTTAAGGTATTTCTTATACTAGAACTTAAACTCCACTTTATTCTTTATTCTTTATTCTTTATTCTTTATTCTTTATTCTTTATTCACTGCTTGTCTCCCAGTCTTTCTTTATATTCATGGACACAGTGACTTTTTCCCCCCCATCGTGCCATGCAGTAAGTACTGAATGGATTATCATGGTTTGAGAAGGGTTCTGATTAGTTCTCCAACCTTCTATAGGAGGATGTTCAAGACTAGAAGCCTAGCAGTAGGTCAGTGTGTGCTGAGTAGAGGACTAAAGCCTGCGGTCGTGTCCTGGACGTCATAGAGGATGGCCCGTCAGGTCCCCTGAGGTTTCTAGAGAGGCATAGGCAGAGGTACCATGATCTCAGTTTGAGTCTTCCCTGAGCACTAACAATACACCAGCTACAGTCCCTCAGCTGTCAGCTGGGCCCTCCCACCTTCCCCGTGGAGACGGTCTGTCTCTGACTGACACCTGAGGTATAGACTGTACCTGAGAGAAACAGACAGCTCCTTGCTGTGAGGACCAGTGGAAGGAAGAAGCTTGGTTGTGGAATACGTTCTTACATGCTGTCAACACGCGGTCTTGGTTGCCAGTGTATGTAGTCTCTCTGGGTTCCTCCCTCCCTCCCTCCCTCCCTTTAAGATGCATGTCCCTAGGAGGGTTTCCGAGTTTTGCTTGAGACCACAGAGGTTTGAAGCTGTAAAATTGCTTGTCTGCAGTTCAGTGTAGTAGATGGATGGAGGGTTAAGGTTAAAAGCTTTGGGTTTAATTTTTTGGATTTCGTTGTTGCTGGTTTTTTTTTTCTTTAAGATTTATTTATTTTATTTATAGATGGTTGTGAGCCACCATGTGGCTGCTGGGAATTGAACTCAGGACCTCTGGAAGAGCAGTCAGTGCTCTTAACCACTGGGCCATCTTTCCAGCCCAAGCTGTTGTTTTGGGTTTTCATTGTTGTCTTTTTTTTTTTTTTTTGAGACAAGGTCCTTACATAGTCCTGGCTGGCCTTGAGTTGCTATGGTTACTCTGGCTACTCTGAAGTTCGGCTACCTCAAACTCAAAGCAGTCCCTTGTCTCAGTCTCCCAGAGCATTGTACACCACCATGCCTGGCTTTAGTCATTGAACTAGTGGGCTTGCCAGATCAACTGAAGTAAATTGAGCAGGGGAAGTCTACCGCACTTCTTCAGGCCTTGTGTCCCCTGGGCCACTGAAGACTGCATAGCAATCTTGGTGTGACACAGGAGAGAAGTCCTCGTAGGCCTAAGGAACCCCTGTTGTGGGCACGGCTAGGAACAAGGCTCACAATGTGGTCCCTACCTCTGCTCCTTGGCTTGGCTGGAGTTGGTAGGGCCTGTGGGACTAACTGGGAATTGGGCCCAGGGAAAAGGTTCTCATGGAGTCAGGGGCCTAGAAAGGAGGGAACCACTAGGCCAGTCTAGAGAGATTTCTGTGGCATTTTGGGAAGAACACAAGCTCGATCAGAGTCGGGCCACCTAAATGCAAAGCCAGCCATGTAGCAGCAAGGCAACGTAATATATTGGGCCAGAAAGAGGATACTCAAGGCTAGTGTCCTGAGTTCAAATGCTTTCATGTCCTGTGTGCTGTCTGGTGGTTAATTACCCTGCCCCTACTTTGGCTTCCTCTACAAGGGGCAGTGAGTGGTAGGACTCGTCTCTAGGAGTTGGGAAGTGGACTGAGCCGGGTGCCATCTCTGAAAAGGGACCTGGGACATGAAGCGTCTCAGTGAACATGCAATCATTTTGAAATTGCTATTCAATGGCTGACCTTGGAACAGTTATTTATTCTAATTTTCCCACTGGGTCTCAGAAGTTAAGAATCTCTAGGGCGGCTGGAGAGATGACTCAGTGGTTAAGAGCACTGACTGCTCTTCCAGAGGTCCTGAGTTCAATTCCCGGAAACCACATGGTGGCTCACAACCATCTGTAATGGGATCTGATGCCCTCTTCTGGTGTGCATGAAGACAGCTAGCCACAGTATACTCATATAAAGAAAATAAATAAATCTTTCAAAAGAAGAAGGAGGAGGAGGAGGAGGAGGAGGAGGAGAAGAAGAAGAAGAGGAAGAGGAAGAGGAAGAGGAAGAGGAAGAAGAAGAAAAGAAATAGGGCTAAAAGCCTTCATTCAAGGTCACCAAGAGCTGAAAACTGGGGGTATTTTTTGTTCTCCACTTCTACCCTTTCAGCTTGAGTCAGACCCATTACAGAATAGACGTGGTGCGTTCTGCTACAGAACCGATGTGTGTTTGTTGTTAGGATAATATATAGATTGGTAAAATTCAAACAATATAGAAGAAACTAAAGAATAAGGCTCTGTCCTTTCCATCCCTGGTCCCAGGAAATACTCACTGTCAATGTTTTGTGAGGTGGGCACAGCTGTACACACCTGTAATCCTAGCCCTAGTGAGACCGTGGTAGTAGGATTTCAAGTTTGAAGCCAGTCTGGGCTACAGAGCAAGATCCTGTCTCAAAAATCATCCGAACAAAAGCCAACTAAAGCAGGGGTGTGTGTGTGTGTGTGTGTGTGTGTGTGTGTGTGTGTGTGTGTGTTTCAAAACTTCCTATTTGTAGATCCCGCTTAATCCAAATGGGCATGATTTGGGCCCGTCCCTTGCTCACACATTTCAAATTATCGGAAGCCACATTATCTACCACATACTCTTGCAGACCAGGCAACTGTATTACAGCTTCTCTAGCCAGCCTCCCCTGGGATGTTTACAATATCACGGTATCTTCAGTTTGCTGTCAGAATCAGGGGACAGCTGCTGGGTCGAAATCCCATGTCCACTTTCCCATAGGCCGTCACCTCGAGCAAGCAGACTGGCCTCTCTCAACGTCCATCTCTGAGTTCTAAACTGGGGCTGTTGTGAGATTAGGTCTCAGTCTTCCCCCCGAGACCCCAGATGAAACCCCAGGGTCTGAGCTCTGTCCCCAGCCTCCACATAATTGTCTTTGAGTCATCGGGAACATTCCTGTACTGTCTACCCCTTTCTCTTTCTCTCCCTGAAGTCCCCATTGGGTGGCGTCTCTGTCCTTCCTCCCTGTGACCCAGGTGGTATACAACGAGCATGGATCGCGGGGTTTCGGCTTTGTGCATTTTGAGACCCACGAGGCTGCCCAGAAGGCCATCAACACCATGAATGGGATGCTGCTGAATGACCGGAAAGTGTGAGTCCTGGGCCTGGGGGAGGGTAGAGGCTAAGGGGGCGGGACTGGGAAATCAGGAATGTTGCTTCTGTGACTGTCTAGTGGGCATTAGGTGCTGCACAGAGATCTTCCTTGGCGTGGAACCTCAGGTGAGTCGCTCGGCCTCTCAGGGACTCTTTCCTTGGGTAAAGCTGGAGTTGATAGGTGTCTAAGAACTATTCTGAGTGAGGAATGAGAATTCTGGAGGGAATAGCTAATGGCCAAATCATTGATGGGCTTGCTGACTTCGTCTGACATTCAGTCTGTACAGCTACAGTTTCTTCCCTTGGCCTTGGGTGCTGCTGCTATCCCCATGGGACCTGAGGGCAGATGGGAAAACCAGCACATGTTTTGTCTGCCCAGGTTTGGAATCATCCCATTTCACAGATAGGAAAATTGTGCTGCAGACCTGGAAAGAACCTGCCTGGGGCTGGTCCTTTTCCCATTTGGAATCTGCCTATCTGATGGTTCAGCCACCCAGCCCCGTGCTGTGGGAGAGAAGGCCACTTTTTGGTTTTGTGCTTTCTTCTTTTTGAGACAGGAGTAAAAGGAATTACAAATTCTAGCTAGCCCATAGGAAAGACACACAATCCAGGTATTTTCTTCCTTTTTTTTTTTTTCCCTGGAGCTGGGGACCGAACCCAGGGCTTTGCGCTTGCTAGGCAAGCACTCTACCACTGAGCTAAATCCCCAACCCCAGGTATTTTCTTTACAAGCTGTAAACCTCCCCTGGGCAGGTTTTGGAGCTGTTCTAACTCACATCCCAGCCGAATGCCCCTTGTTACTTGCTGCTTCTCCTGGCCATGTGCTTACGGTCCGTCCATCTCCTCTGGTGGATATTTCCTCCTCTCCTTCTCTTTCTTCTTCTTTCTTCTCTACCTGTGACTCCCACCCCCAACCCCATCAGGTAAACCCGCCTACCTCTATTGCAGCAATTCACTCAGGGAAACAAGGTTGCATAGCATCACTCGGTAAATGTGAGGATCTCCTCTCAGGAACAACCAGATCATGGGGACCAGTATTTAGTGTTCAGCATTTGAATGCATAGCAGCACCAGACCAACCCCTGGCATCTCATACTATGTAGCTTGGATGACTTGAACTCCCCATCCTCCTGCCTCCACCCTCCCCGCCCCAGTACTAAAATTACCCTTGTGAGGCTACTAGCCCTGCCTGAATTGCCAGAGGTACTGAGTTCTTTGATCTGGAGTTTCTCTGGGTCCCCTCTCCCGCTTATATTGCTTTGTCCTGAGGTTTCCCCAATTCATATATGTCACTAGGTAACCACTTCTCTGGCTGCTGTTCAACTCTTTGGTGTCTGCTCCAACTTACTTATAACACATGCGCTCCATAAACCACCTGCCTTTCGTATGCCTGGCCTTTTTTTTTTAAAGAGGGCATCGGATCCCATTACAGATGGTTGTGAGCCACCATGTGGTTGCTGCGATTTGAACTCAGAACCTCTGGAAGAGCAGTCAGTGGTTTTTTTTTGTTTGTTTGTTTGTTTTGTTTTGTTTTTTTCCCGGAACTGGGGATCGAACCCAGGGCCTTACGCTTGCTAGGCAAGCGCTCTACCACTGAGCTCAATCCCCAACCTGCAGTCAGTGTTCTTAACCACTGAGCCACCTCTCCAGCCCTGGTCTTTGTTAATCAATGACTGTTTTTGGCCAAGTGCAGTAGTGTGTTCCTGCGGTCCCAGCTACTTGGGAAGCTGAGGCAGAAGAATTACTTGAGTTCAAAAGTTTCAGGGAATCCTGGACAACATAGTAAGAGTCTTCTCTTCTCCCACCCCCTTCTGAATGATCCTTGGATGTATTATTTATATGAACTTGAAAATTCTAGATTTTTCCTTTCCTTTTTAGCTATGCTTGGGATTGAACTAGGGGCTCATACATGCTAGACAAGCACTCTACTGAGCTAGATCCCTAGCCCAGAAACTCCAGATTTTATAAGAATAAATGTTGTATTTGGGACTGGAGAGAGAGCTCAGCGGTTAAGAGCACTGGTTACGCTACCAGAGGTCCTGAGTTCAATTCACAGCAACCACATGGTGGCTCACAACCACCTGTAATGGGATCTGTTGCCCCCTTCTGGTGTGTCTGAAGACAGGGACAGAGAACTTAAATAAAACAAATAAATCTTTTTTTTTTTTAAAGTTGTATTTAAATGACAGTCTACCCCCCTTTACCACCAGTGACCCTGATACCAACCATGTCTGAAAAGCTCATTCCTCTGGAACTCTCCAGATAAACAAAGCCCCACGGTGTGAATTGGACCCCACGCTTACAGGGATAATCCCTAAGATTCGGAGAGCTTCAGTCACTAGCTTAGGACCCCAGAGCTAGGCAAGTGTTGATGAGGATCCACACTTGCGCCCAGTTCCAAATCGGTGCTTTCCTTTCTTGTGCCCCCAGGAGCATTTACTCTGTGTGAATGGGTCACTAGGATAAAGCCCTTGAACCTCATGTAAGGGTTGAGATCTGGATTAGAGCTTCTCGCCTATTGAAAACAACTGGGTTTAGGACACATCCAGTCCATGGAGCGTGGCCCTGCCAGGGTTCCCAACAGCAGACAGGAAGCTGAAGGAGGGCAATTGGTCCACGTGACCTAGGCTTGTGGGATGGGCCCAGTCTGGAATGGAGGGACAGTGAACCGGGTGGTTTCTACTCTGTTGATGTGTGCACAGTTTCGTAGGTCACTTCAAGTCTCGCCAGAAGCGGGAGGCAGAGCTGGGGGCTCGGGCCCTGGGATTCACCAACATCTACGTGAAGAACCTGCACGTGGACATGGATGAGCAGGGCCTCCAGGACCTCTTCTCCCAGTTTGGTGGGCATGCTCCCCAAAGGAGAAGGGGGAACACTATCGCTCTTCTTCCATGCCCAGGTCTGGTGGGAGGAGGGCTCCCCACCCCCGTCCCCGGGATTCCGGGGGACTTCTATAAGAAGGAAGGGACCTTGCTGGCCCTTCCTCTGACTCCCTGCTAAGCCAGTTTGGTCCTTCCTAGGAAAGACGCAGAGTGTGAAGGTGATGAGAGACAGCAATGGGCAGTCCCGGGGCTTCGGCTTCATCAACTTTGAGAAGCATGAGGAAGCCCAGAAGGTAGGTGTCTCCACGGTCCTGCTCCAGTAAGGATCCCGGAAGCCAGGCTTGGGAAGCCAGATCAGGGGCAGGCCTGCCCACAGAGGGTCAGAAAGCCCCGCCCCCGTGCCCGGAATACCAGGATTTGGCCTTATCTTTCCTTGTTTGTTTCTAAGCCTAGAAGTTCAAAGAATTAAACATTTAGGCAGGGAAGCATTCCTCACTATGTGCAAATACTATTAACTGACCTCTTGGAAAGCCAGAGAACCCCCTCAAATGTTTCTCCTCATACCAGTACAAAATTCTAACCACGGAGTCAGTGTGCACTTGGGTCTGATTTCCACGGCTTTCTGAGGATAAACCAATGGGAAATCAATTCTTCAAGTGGGATGTCCTTTGGCAGGAGACTTTATGCTATGTCACAGGGTTGGGCTTGTTAAGAAAAGAAAAACCATGGGTCTAGAGAGATGGCTCAGCAGTTAGGAACCCTCGCTGCTCCTCCAGAGACCACTGATTACAGATCCCAGCAGCAAGGGCTCACAACTGGCTGTAACTCCAGCTCTAGCGATCTGCTGCCCTCTTCTGGCCCCTCGGACACCTGCTCACAGGCAGCATACACACACAGATACACACCGTACACATACATTAATTTTTTTTTTAACATGTAATGTAATGTGAGAGATTGAGGTGGCTGGGAGATGGCAGAGTGGTTACAAGCACTGGCTGCTCTTAAGGAGGACCCAGGTTCAATTCCCAGCACTCCCACAGCAGCTCACAACCATCCACAGCCCCATTTCTAGGGAGTCTGACTCCCTCTTGTGGCCTCCATGGGCACACACACAGTAAATACACAGACACAAATGCAATCAGCTATGCACATAGAATAATAAAATCACTTTAAATTCTTTAAAAAAGGGTTTTAAAAAGTAAAAGAAAGCTGGGTGATGGTGGCACTTTTGGGAGGCAGAGGCAGGCAGAGCTCATTAGTTCAAGGCCAGCCTGGTCTACAAAGTGAGTTCCAGGAGAGCCAAGGCTCCACAGAGAAACCCTGCCTCCCCCACCCTCCCTCCACCACACACACCAAAAAAAAATGGAAAGAAAAAGTTAAGAGAGGAAGAGGAAGGGAAGGGGAAAGAGAAGGAAGGAAGGAAAGAAAGAAAGAAGAAAGAAAGAAAGAAAGAAAGAAAGGAAGGAAAGAAAGAAAGAAAAAGAGAAAGAAAGAGAAAGAAAGAAAGAAAAAAAGAAAGAAGATCAGGATTGAAGTACAGTGTTTCCATGACTACTTATGAAAGCCCTTGTGATTAACAAAAGGAATTTTTCTGCGCTGTAAACTGCCCCACGGAGGACGCTGATTAGACACTGAGTCATCTTGGAAGAATCTAAGTTTATCTTATTTTCTAGTAGACCTTCTAGAGCAGTGTAAAGTCCCCGCAAAACTGGGCGGATGGCATGGATGTCCCCCACACCTCTGCCCTGCACGGTCTCCCCCATCCTCAGCAAACTCAGCAGAGGGGTACATTTGTCACAACGGCGAGTCCGCTTCGACACACACGCCATCATCAGCTGGGGGGCTCTGGTTTACTCTGGGGTTCGTTCTTGGTTGGTATTCATTCTCTGGGTTTGGACAAATATGGAAGTGTATGCCTCCACCGTTACCTCAGTGGAGTACATTTAGCTCTCTAGGCAAGCGCTCTTCCACTGAGCCAATCCCCAACCCACATTTAGCTCTCTAATGCCTGTGCCATCCATTCCGATGCTCTGGCCTCCACTGAACTTTTCACTGACCTCACAGTTCTGCCTTTTCCAGAACGTCACCTGGAGAGAGATGTTAGTTAGAGAGTTCGCTACCTCCTTTAGTGACTGGCTTCTTTCAATGTAGGGCGCATTTAAATATTGGGGGTTGGAGAGATGGCTCAGCAGTTAAGAGCACTGACTGTCCCTGCAGAGAATCCAAGTTCAGCTCCCTGCAGTCACAGGAGGAGGCTGGGTCCTCTTTTTGGCCTCTCTGGGCACTTGTACACAAGCGTTCATACCAACCCAGATATGCATACCTACACATGCATTAAAAGTCTTTAAATTTTAAGTATGGAAAACTTAATGTTAATCTTGAGGGTTGGTTTTTTTTTTTTTTTTTTTTTTTTTTTTTTTTTTCTTCTTGTTTGAGACAGGTTCTCAGCTTGTAACCCACGCTGGCCTGGTCAGGAGGCCAAGCTAACCCTGTAGTCACCACAGTTCTCTGTTTCTCTGTCCCATGTCCTGAGTGCTGAGGTTTACAGCCACATCGTCATCATTCAGGCTTCCGTTCTGTTTATTAGAATAAAACCTAATTAAACAATTTGAAATTCATAATTTACTCTAGAGTCTCGGTTTGTCCTGTAAGACACCTTCCCATAGTATTAATTATTCTCGGCTAGGAAGGCCAGCTTAGTTGTAGATGGTTTCCTCTGACCCAGGGGTCTGGATGGGAGGCGGGGTCACATCCAGATGGCTCATCCTGCGCTCCCCTCCTCCTCCTCTTCCTCATTCCCCCCTCCTCATCCTCCCCTCCTCTTCATCCCTTCCTCTTCCTCCTCCTCTTCCTCTTCCTCCTCTTCCTCTCCTCCTCTTCCTCCTCTTCTTCATCCCCCTCCTCTTCTTCATTCCCTCCTCTTCCCCCTTCTCCTCCTCTTCTTCATCCCCTCCTCTTTCTCCTCCTCCTCTTTCTCCTCTTCTTCCTCCTTCTCCTTCTTTCTCCTCCTCCTCATCTTTCCTCCTCCTTCCTTTCTTCCTTCTCCTTCTCCTCTTCCTCCTTCCCCTCCTCTTCTTCCTCCTCCTCTTCTTCCTCCTCTTCCCCGTCCTCCTCCTATATTCATCCTCCTCATCCTCTTCTTCATCCCCCTTTCCCCCTCCTTCTCTTCTTCATCCCCCCTCCTCCCCCTCCTCTTCCTCCTTCTCCTCTTCTTCATCCCCTCCTCTTCTTCCTCCTCCTCCTCTCCAGGCTGTGGACCACTTGAATGGGAAGGAGGTGAGCGGGCAGCTGCTCTATGTGGGCCGGGCCCAGAAGCGGGCAGAGCGGCAGAACGAGCTGAAGCGCAGATTTGAGCAAATGAAGCAGGAGAGGCAGAACCGCTACCAGGTGAGGCCAGGCTTCAGCAGAGCCTGCAAGGTCTGTCTGAGGTGGGGCGGCTGTGCCGAGGGGACACTGAATAGGATCTCATCCCATAGCCACCCTGCTTCTAGAAACATGGGTCAAGGCGGGGGTCAGATGAGCACCGGAGTAGGCTTCCCTGCCCGACTTGTGTCAGAGGAGAAGCAGCATCTAACTGGACCACAAGGGGCTGGTTGGGATGCTGTCAACGTTAGTCAGAGTAATCCTTTGTGTGTCCAAAAACCACTGCATCCTCCAGTGGTGGACTACAAGAATGCCCTCCATATTTCCAAATGCCTCTGGGGGATGCCCTACTCTAGGCTGAGAATAATTAGGCTGAACAAGTTATATCTAGAAGTTGGAATGTTGCTCAGCCATTAAAGTCACTTTAAGTTGTGACTCAGTCAGTGCTTGCTACCAAACATGAGAACTTAGGTTTGACCCCCAGTGCCCACATAAAAGCTGGGTATCGCACCACACAACTTAATACAAACCCTGGGAGAGATGGGCGGTTCCCTGGGACTTGCTGAGCCTCTAGCCTGGCCTAACTGGTGATTCTCACCTCAGCAGTGAGGAGACCCAGTGTCAAAAGACAAGGAGTGATTGAGGAAGACACCCATGGTCAACTATGGCCTCTGCAAGCGTGCATGCATGCATGTGAGCACACGCACACACACGTGCATGCACACACACAATTACAGAGAGCTAACTGTTGTTTTTACGATTTGTGCCTGAATGCATGTGTACCACTGTGTGTATGACCTGTGGAGGTCAGAGGAGAGGGCGAGATCCTCTGAACCCCGAGTTAGTTATAGGCGGTTGTTAGCCGTCACATGGGCTCTTCGAGAGCAGCCGGTGCTCTTCACCTGCTGAGTCATCTCTCCAGCCCTTGATTCTGAGACGGACTCTCACTATATAGTTCTGATTGGCCTGAAGGTCCCTGTGTAGACCAGGCTGGCCATGATCCTCCTGTGTCTCTCCTACGTGCTGGGATTACATTCACAAGCCACCGTACCCTACAACTTAACTAATTAAAAATTAGTTAATTAAAAATTAGTGTACATTTGGGGGCAGGAGAGATGGCTCAGAGGTTAAGAGCACTGACTGCTCTTCCAGAGGTCCTGAGTTCAATTCCCAGCAACCACATGGTGGCTCACAACCATCTGTAATGGGATCTGATGCCCTCTTCTGGTGTGTCTGAAGAAAGCAACAGTGTACTCATATAAATAAATAAATCTTTAAAAAAAATTAGTGTACATCAATACACTGTAACTTCTTGTAGGTGAACCCCTTTAAAATTTTTTAATAGACATTTTAGATTTTATGGAGAATGTACATGGTGTGTATACATGTATACCATGTGTATACACGCTCTTGTGGACACGACAGACGGCTTTATCCCCACTGCAGGGACACTTGCGAATGTCTAGAACCTGCAGGTGTCACCTTTGGGAGGCAGGAGAAGCTGGCATACATCCTGTGGTGGGCAGTACAGTCCACACCACAAAGAGCTGGCACAAACGATTGTGCCGCAGTTTTGACGTTGCTGAGATGGGGATTAAAGTCTCCGTATCTCACGGTCAGTGTGTAAAGGGCTTAGAGTGGTGTCCTGCACCATGTAAGAGGATATGTCAAGCTGCCATGTGATGGAGGGGCAGCTCTCCTACACTCGGTGAGTAAAACAGAATTGGCCCATCAGGAGGTCTGCCCACAGATGTTCTACCCAGCCGTCTGGAGAGCCTCAACCTGCATGGCTCTGAAGCCTCCTTCCATGGTCCTCCTGTGTGACATGGGAGGCTAGGAATTGTGCAGTGTGTGGGAGCGGTTGTGGGCCTTAAAAGTCGTGTGACGTGCAGCACCCAGGGACATGCAGACTAAGTGGTGGCATGAGGCTGGGCTCTGCACATCCTTGTGAGCTTGCCGGACGCTGACCCACCACTTCCAGCGGTCGGGGCTCAAGGGGAAGGGGCACTGAGCAGTGTCTCCTCTTTCAGGGTGTGAACCTTTATGTGAAGAACCTGGATGACTCCATTAATGACGATAGGCTGAAGGAAGTTTTTTCTACCTATGGAGTGATCACCAGCGCTAAGGTGAGGGTCGCCACACTCCTAGAGGACTCCTTGCCTTCACACCTCTCCCAGCCTCCCAGCCTCTCACCCATATGGAAACCCCCAGCCTCTCACCCCTGCATACCCTCAGCCTCTCACCCCTGCAAATCCCCAGCTTCTGACCCCTGCAAATCCCCAGCTTCTTACCCCTGCACACCCCACCTTCTCACCCCTACACACCCCAGCTCTCAGCCCTGCACATCCCCAGCCTCTCACCCCTGCACACCCCCAGCCTCTTACCCCTGCACATGCGTAGCTTCTGACCCCTGCAAACCCCAGCCTTTTGGTTAGCTTCCAGAGATTTTGGCTTTGGTCCCTCTTTCTGTTTCTGGTCAACACCTTTGGAGATCCATTGGCAGCCTTGTCTGGACTAAATGGGAAAAAAATAAGCATGTGATATGGCCATCTCACTGGGCTTGAGATACTGTATCCTTATTTTATTCAAGAAATGTTCACAGATGCCTACTATATGCCAGATTCCAGAAATGTATCCTCAGTCTGGGCCTCAGTTTACTCACCTGGAAAATGGGAAAGCTGGCTGTCACCCATCACCCTTCACTCTTTCTTCGCCATTTGTTGAGTACCAGCTTCGTGCCCAATCTTGTGACGTACCTAAGATGTGACACAGGCCACCCTGCTCAGCAGTTCCATGACTGTGAAGGAGGCTTAGAGTCCATGTCTCTCTCATAAGAGGCTGTGCGGCCCTCAGTCCTGGCTTCTCGTCTGGGTCAGACAGGCCGCATGTGGAGTTCTGAGGGCATGACCTGAACACTTCATTCACTTTTGTTTTTAATTTAAGCTGTATTACATCTTGTGTATGTGTGCGCACACACCCGGAGCTCAGAGGTCAGTCTGGGGGGAGGGGAGGTCAGTTCTCTCCTTCCACTGTATGGGTTCCTAGGGATCGAACTCAAGTCGTCAGGCTTGGCAGCAGGTGTCTTTACCTGCTGAGTCCTCTCTTCTGCCCCAGGGACATTTGACTTTATAAAGCAGCCCAGGTGGTTGTCAAATGACTCATTTCATATCAGGCTCTGTGGGGAGCTTATGCAAATGAGGGAGGCACAGTCCATGTCTTTGAGGAGGGCTTTATGACCTAGTGATGTGGTCAGAGGCATCACTGTTGTGAGATGGGAGGTCGGGATTGGGGAGAGCTCAGTTGGTAACGTGCTGGTCTTGCTAGCATGAGGCCCTGAGTTCTAGCCTAAGGACACAGGTAAAACTAAAAGCCAAGTGTGATGGTGTGTGCTGTGTGAGGTGCGTGGTGGTGTATGAGGCAGTGCAGTGCTGTATACTGTATGTGGTGTGGTGCAGAAGTGTGTGCAGTGGTGCAGTGCTGTTGTGCTGTGTGCAGTGGCATGCACAGTGCTGTGTGCAGTATGCAGTGTGCAGTGGTGCAGTGCTTAGTGCCATGTGCAGTGGCATGTACAGTGCAGTGTGCAGTGCTGTGTGCAGTGTGCAGTGCTGTAGTGCTGTGTGCAGTGGCATGTACAGTGCAGTGTGCAGTGTGCAGTGCTATGTGCTGTGTGCAGTGCTGTGTGCAGTGTGCAGTGGTGGAGTGCTGTGTGCAGTGCTGTGTGCAGTGTGCAGTGGTGGAGTGCTGTGTGCAGTTGTACAGTGCTATGTTCTGTATGCAGTGGTACAGTGCTGTGTCCTGTATGCAGTGGTGCAGTGCCGTGTCCTGTATGCAGTGGTGCAGTGCCGTGTCCTGTATGCAGTGGTGCAGTGCCGTGTCCTGTATGCAGTGGTGCAGTGCCGTGTCCTGTATGCAGTGGTGCAGTGCTGTGTCCTGTATGCAGTGGTGCAGTGCTGTGTCCTGTATGCAGTGGTGCAGTGCTGTGTCCTGTATGCAGTGGTGCAGTGCTGTGTACTATAATTCCAGGCAAGCAGATTCCTGGGACTTGCCGGCTAGTCAGTCTCCTACCTGAGACCCTGCCACAAAACAAAGGTCGATACTACTTGAAGAATGATACCCAGGGCTGTCCCCTGTAAACACATGCATGTTAATCTGCAGACCTATGAACACACATGAATCTGCACATTATTACACACAGATACACACATGCACAGACACATGCATACAAACACACACACACACACACACACACACACACACACAGGATGGGAAGCAGTGTTGGACACAGAGATGCAGAAGCTCTCTGGGACAGTAGGGGCTTCCTGGAGGAAGTAGAATGGCCTTGACTTGACTATGAAGAGATAGGGAACAGAGGCGGCAGTGGGTTACATGATGAGGCTTTATCTAATTTACACTTTTTCTATTTTATACAAAATGTGATAAAAATAAGTCAGTGAGAGAAGAATAAATAAAAAGAAAAAGACTTAGTGAATAAAGGTGTATATATTGCATATTGTAAATAAGCCATTGCCAAGTTAGCTGTAAATTCCACTTAGTTTTAGTTTTACTAACATTATTATTCCCTTTTGTTATTTATTTATTTATTTATTTATTTATTTATTTATTTAGCTAGTTAGTTAGTTAGGTAGTTAGGTAGTTAGTTAGGTAGGTAGTTAGGTAGTTAGTTTTTTGAGACAGATCTTCTCTGTGCAGCCTTGGCTGTCCTGGAACTCACTCTATAGACCAGGTTCGCCTCGAACTCAGAGACATCCACCTGGCAGGCAGATAATTTTAAAAAGGGAACAATAAAGTTGGGCAGCAGTGGCACACACCTTTAATCAGGAGACAGAGACCAGCAGATTGCTGAGTTTGAAGCCAGCCTCGTCTAGAGAATTAGTTGAAAAACAAAACCAAGGGGTTGGGGATTTAGCTCAGTGGTAGAGCACTTACCTAGCAAGTGCAAGGCCCTGGGTTCGGTCCTCAGCTCTGGGAAAAAAAAAATGAAAAAAAAATCAAAACAAAAAAGTGTCTGCTAACAGAAACTCTTAGCAATATTTCTGGTTTCTGGGATGGAGAGATGATACAGTGGGTAAGAGTGCTTGCTGTACAAGTGTGAAGACCTGAGTTCAAATCCCTGTAACCTACATAAAACCTAACTCTTCTCATGTGTTGAGCCTGTCGCCCCAGTGCTATGGCTATGCTGGGTAGAGGCAGGAGGATGGCAAGGCCTTGCTGGCTGCCACTCTGGCTTCAGATGCAGTGGGCTGTCCCCAGGAAATCAAGTGGAGGATGATAGAGGGTGCAACTTTGCCCCCCCCATACATACACACACACACACCACATCATACCACCTATACACCATTACACCATACACATCACACACATACACCCACACTATACACACATCACACATACCACACACACATACACACACACTACACTACATATACATCATATACATCACACACATTCACACACGTGTCACACATTCACACACACACCACACCACTCACATATATACACCACACACACACACACACACACACACACATACACACACGGAGGACATCTGGTCTGATGAGCTTGTGGAGCCCTTCTAAGAATATTTTTTTTAAGTGTAAAAAATAAAATTTATAGAGTTGTCAGGAAGGCAGTTTTATTGAGATCTAATTACCAACATGTGGTACAACAGGCCTGTGTGCTGTGTTAACGTAGTAAAGTCAAGGCTCGTCACAGTAGCCGCAACAACAGATAGCACGTTGAGAGCGGCATTAGAATGACATAAAAATGTTTGATTTCACAAGCAAGTCGCAGGCGTGGCCGATACCGCTCTGCTTACCTTTCGCTGCTCGCTGTTTGTAACTGAAGTAAATAAAGGCACTTCTACACAGTCCCGTCAATGCCCCTCCCTGCAGCTCTACAATCAAGAGGTCCCTGTGTCACAGCCTGAGCGCTGCTGCAGTGGTGCTTTTCAAGCGCTCTTGCCTCTTAGGCCTGGAAAGGGTTAAGAATGTATCCTGCATCTCGTCTGTGCAGAGATGAGGATGGTTAGTCTAAAAGCTCCAGTCTGAGCAGAGCCTGGCAGTGGAACAGCAGCCAGCGGACAGGAGCTAGCAACAGCGTAGTCAACAGCAGTGAGGGAACGCTGGGTCTGACACATACAGCAACCTCTGGTTTCCTTTTTTCTTTTTTTATTGGGGGCTGTTGGGTCGGCGACGTGGTCTCACTGTGTAACTAGGATGTCTTTGAACTAACTAGGTAGTGCAGGCTGGCTTTGGACTCACTAGGTAGCATAGGCTGGCTTTGAACTCACTATGTAGCACAGGCTGGCTTTGAACTCACTATGTAGTACAGGCTGGCATCGGACTCACTAGGTAGCACAGGCTGGCTTTGAACTCACTATGTAGCACAGGCTGGCTTTGGACTCACTAGGTAGCACAGGCTGGCTTTGAACTCTCAATGATCCTCTTGCCCTGGCCTCCCCAGGGCTGGAGTAACAGCTGTGCACCACCACACATTGCTCTCTGTCATGCTCTTTAAGCTTTTCTGGAACTGTAAAGTGATAGTCTAAAGTCCAAAATTATAAGGTAAGAAGGCAGCTGGAAAGTCTGTTGCAAACTTCTGAAGAACCCCACCTTATACCTTGAGGAAGACAAAAACCACCAGAATGTCTTGAGTCCTGGTTGTACTTGAACCACCAGGTAGGTGGCCTTGGACAAGTCACTTCTGAGCCACCATTTCCCCCTGTAAAGGGGAAGCCATGGTTCCTCCCTCATCAGGAGGCTGGGTGTGAGCCACCATGTAAGCACACGTAGGTCTCAGTAAATGAGGGCTGCATGGTTCGTTCCATTACCACAGTATGTCTCAGGGTCTGCTGAGTGGTGTATGTGGTCCCGAGGAGAAGCGACTGTCCCTGGAGCCTTGCTTCCCTGTGCCCAGCAACCCTTATCTCGTCTTGCTTTCAGGTGATGACAGAAAGTAGCCACAGCAAGGGCTTTGGCTTTGTGTGCTTTTCCTCTCCAGAAGAGGCAACGAAGGCCGTGACAGAGATGAACGGGCGCATCGTGGGTACGAAACCACTGTATGTGGCCCTGGCACAGCGCAAGGAGGAGCGGAAGGCCATCTTGACCAACCAGTATAGGAGACGCCTCTCTCGCTCTGTCTTGAGCTCCTTCCAGCAGCCTACCAGCTACCTGCTCCCTGCTGTACACCAGGTGACAGGATGTCTCCAGCTCCGGCTGAGGGAACAGAACGTCACAGACAGATAGAGGTTCTGTTGAAATGACCTTGGACAAGCTCCAACCCCTTAAAGCCTCATTTGCTCTGTCTTTAGAGGGGCCTACATGCTTTCTTGTCTTCTAATCTGTGGGAGATTCCTGAATGCTGTCTGGAAGGGACTCTATGGTTAAATGAGTTTTGGAGGTCTTGAATTAATCAAAGCCCGAATTTCTTTATTGTATCCATTATCTCCCCCAGTTATGTTGGAATCAATCTATTTATTTATTTATTTATTTATTTAATGTGAATATACTGTCACTCTCTTCAGACACTCCAGAAGAGGGCATCAGATCCCATTACAGATGGTTGTGAGCCACCATGTGTGGTTGCTGGGAATTGAACTCAGGACCTCTGGAAGAGCAGTCAGTGCTCTTAACCTCTGAGCCATCTCCAGCCCTATGTTGGAATCTATTGGGCCTCTTAAACAGCCACAGCACCTGTAAGCGTTTTCCCAACACAGCTGCCATGGCTGTTGCATTCTGAGGAAATGGCTAGGGAAGTGACCTCATAGAACTCAGAGCAGTAAAGAGGAATTTGTGATTGAAGACCCATTGCTAACATTCTTCAGTGATTGCTTGAGCTGGAACAAACCGGAGTGGCATATTTTATCTAGGTCACTGGGTCAGTGTAAGGAGCAATGGTTGACGTAAATCCGAGGTCTTGCTCTGAGGGGTTCAGGGATAAAGGGAGACGAAGTGGGAGGGTGGATCCTCCACGGAGGCCTGAGCTGCTTCCTATGGGGGATAGTGTTGTGTTCTTGGGAAGAGTTGGAGCTCCTCACCTCGGATCCTCTTCCTCCACAGTCTACAACCCAGACTATGTACTACAGTTCTGCCTCCATAGCCCCAATACAACCTGACCCCAGGTGGACAGCCCAGCCTCATGGACCTTCGTGTAAGTGACCCAGCCCTTCCCACCTTCAGCCTAGCCTGTGAGCCTCAGGAGAAGAGGCAGTGTACAACTATGGGATCAAGCCTGGCTTTGCATTTCTCAGAATTGTTTACCCCTGCCTCCCCTGAGCCTCAGTTTCCTCTCCCCAACTTGGGACTAAATGAAATATTCATGAGGCGGCAAGCACTATGGCAACCCTGGCAAAGACACATTGTGTGGCCGGACACATACTCTGGTTTGGAGTTGAAAATTCTTGCGAAGCAGGGAATTAAAAAGGAAACCCTTTTGGCTAAATTGTTAACGAATGGCCTTTCTCTGAGCACCCAGCTTACATGCAGTTCTCTTGGGACTCAAGTGAATGATCAGGGTACTTGAGAAATTGAGGACCTGGGGAAATATGAGCTGGTTTTGTCATTGAAGAGCTCTGTACACCCTCCATAGAGTTCTTGGTCTAGGTAAATTCATTCTCTCTCTCTCTCTCTCTCTCTCTCTCTCTCTCTCTCTCTCTCTCTCTCTCTCTCTCTCTCTGTGTGTGTGTCCTGTGTCTCTCTCTGTCTCTGTCTCTCTCTGTGTCTCTGTCTCTGTCTCTGTCTCTGTCTCTCTCTCTCTCTCTCTCTCTCTCTCTCTCTCTCTCTCTCTCTCTCTCTCTCTCTGCTGTGAATTTCTAGCTCCTCTCCAGCTCCAGGAACTTAGGGCACAGCATGGTACTTTGATTATCACCCAAAACCTCTCTCTGTTTTTCTCTGTGCTGTAAGCTACCTGCCCTCCAGCTGCCTCGGTGGTCCAGCCTCTAAGCACGGCACCGCACCCCTGTATCCACCTCAGCAGTGCCAGCCAGGCCTCCAGCCAGGTGCCTCACACGCAGAGAGTAGGTGAGTGTGTGAGTGTGAACATCCCAGGATTGGGAATGGAAGGGTGTCAAGGAGTGAGAAAACCGGGGTTTGGCAGAGGAGGTAAGATTAGACCAGGCTCCATACTGACCTTGCTTTCCTAGTGAGCCAGGCCAGCTTTGGGGGGTATCCGTAACATAAATGTTAGCATGGCATCCAGCCTGAGTGTCACTTTGTGACCCTTGTTGATTGCTATGTCTGCTGATTTAATCTTTAAAACAGGGATAAAATATAGTGTGCCCACTTTGTTGGGAGGATTGGTGAGTCCACAAATGGAAGGACTTGAATCTTAACAAGTATGGAAGGTGCTGTGACTTTAGAGACAAGTGTATCTGTGGGCCATATCCTCGTATCTTTGTGCTCAGCATGGAGGAGGGGGATGTTCTTTGGGGATTCTGCATAATGAGTCAGATGAAACCCCCAGTCTTCTGTCGCTGCCAGGTTTCAACACCCAGGCTCATGGTTATAATCTTGAACTGGGGGTTGGGGATTTAGCTCAGTGGTAGAGCACTTGCCTAGCAAGCTCAAGGCCCTGGGTTCAGTCCCCAGCTCCGAAAAAAAAGAAAAAAAATAATATTGAATTGTTGTAAAACACGCACAACCTCTAATTGACTGCTTCATTGTTTTGTTAAAGATTTATTTATTCTTATTTTATGTGCACGAGTGTTAGTCTCCACGTATGTATGTGGAGTTTGTGTGCAGTGCCCATGGAGGTCAGAGGAGGGTGTTGGCTACCCTGGAACTAGAGTGACAGACGGTTTTGCTTTGCTGTGTGGGTGCTGGGAAGTGAACCACGGTACTCTGCAAGGACAGTGAGAACGTTATTGTTTGTAAGCCTACAGTTTAGAGGCATCCAGGCCGTTCACAGTGCTGAGTATGGACTGCAGCCACTGCCTTAAAAACAAAACTGCCCATTAGCCAATTCTTCAGTCATAAATTCTTTCAGCCTCTGACAAACAAACCCATCCCGTTTTTGCCTCTTTGCATTTGCGCTTGATCTTAGCCGCAAGGCGGGAAAGCCAACGTCCCTATGACTCTAAGTATGGTTGCATCATGTAAGTAGCTTTGGACTCTCGGTGCTTTGTGACTTGCTGTCACTTAGCACACCGTGCTCAAGATTCAGTGATGTTCCCACAGGAGGCGGTGTCTGCACATGTAGATTCTGCGTCTTTTGGCTATGCACTCACCCGTCGAACACACAGATTGCTTTCGCCCATGGGTTCTTGTGGCATGGATATTGCTACTATGAGCACCAGTTTGCAGATTATCTCCTCGAGACTTTGTTTCCAATTCTTTTGAGTACTAATCATCCAGAACCCAGATTGCTGGATGTGTTGACCCCGTGTTTAATTCTTTGAGGAACCCTGTGTTGTATTTCTAACAGTTGCTGTATACCCAGCATTCCTGCCAGCAGTGCCTACACGTCCCAATTTCTTTACCGATTCACCGAAATTTGCTACGTATTTTTCCAAGTGGCCATTTGAAACCAGCTTTTTTCTTTCTTTCTTTACAGTTAACATTGGTACCCAGACTACAGGACCAGGTGGGGAGGGATCCTGTATTCCAGGCCAGCCTCTCTTGCCACATAGAGGATCCTCAGCTGTACACAGTGCCCACGGGGTAAGGCTGTCTGCTCACTGTGTCCTCTGGGTATCCTAGCCCATAAGTTTGCCCAAGGCATTTTTTCCCTCTGGTCCTTGCTTTTCTTGGTTCTTTTTTTTTTTTTTTTCCGGAGGTGGGGACCGAACCCAGGGCCTTGCGCTTCCTAGGTAAGCGCTCTACCACTGAGCTAAATCCCCAGCCCCTGGTCCTTGCTTTTCTTGACTTACACAATTTCATTTACTAATTAAAAAGCTATGTCTCTCCTGCTCCCACAACGGTTTCAAATTCAGTCTTACTTGAAACATGTCTAGATTTTCAATGTCTAGTTTGGATGACTTCCTGCAAAAACAAAACAAAACAAAACAAAACAAAAAAACCCAAAACCAACCAAAAAAACACAAAAACACAAAAAAAGAAAACTCAACTGTCTTTAGATGGCAACAGTACTTTTAGGGTTAGACAATATAGGGGGCTGGAGAGATGGCTCAGTGGTTAAGAGCACTGGCTGCTTTTCCAGAGGTCCTGAGTTCAAATCCTAGCAATGGTGTGGTGGCTCACAACCATCTGTAATGAGATCTGGTGCCCTCTTCTGGCATGCAGGTATACATGTAGATACAGCACTCATGTACATAAAATAAATGCATAAATATCTTAAAAAAAAAAAAGCCAGGCTAGAGAGGTGGCTCAGTGGTTAAGAGCACTGACTAATCTTCCAGGGGTCCTGAGTTCAAATCCTAGCAGCCACATGGTGGCTCACAGCCATCTGTAATGGGATCCAATGTCCTCTGGTGTGTCTGAAGACAGCAACGGTATACTTGTATAGAATAAATAAATCTAAAAAAAAAAAAAAGCCTAAAAATTCAAGGGAAATCGAGAATAACACATACAAAACATGCACACACCCCGTTAAGATGTTGCCATGTTCACGGAACATGCTGTTGCCGTGTTCACAAAGCTTGTGAGAAAAGTGCTTTATCAGATGCAAAGTGATTATTAAGTGTGGCTCTCATGTGACAGTGGTCTTTGAGGGGCCTTCTATGCTCACAGCATCTCTGTTCATGCATAACTTTGTCTTCCAGTCCACACCCTTGTTAGGGCCGCTCTGGTACCCCTGACTGTGTAGACCTTGTGTCCCTCTTCAGAGCATTTCCTGGATGCTTATATTTACCTGATGGGGTAAGTGTGTGAGGCCTTTCCTATCTGTGTGGTTAAGGAATGTGTTCCTGGCACCATGTGCAGGTCCAGGAGTCGGCCGTGTATGTCCCTGGCCATCAGCCTCTGACTGTGTCCATGCTGGATGCTGCACCCCTGCATGAGCAAAAGCAGATGATCGGTGAGTCGCTGGCTCTCCCACATTGGGGCAGGCAGGAGGGCTGCCTAGCCTGCCGAGAGCACCTCGAGTGAGAACAGACTTGGGAACAAGGTCTTCTTCCATCACTGGGAGACTAGGTAGCTTCACCCAAACTGCCTCTCTCTAAGTCTTGTCCTTTTGTCTTGAAAGATCAGTGGGCTGACGCTCCCAAGGCTTTTTTCCAGCTTGCTCTCTGGCTCCTACTTTAGGTGGGAAATATCTGGGTATGGGATCAGGACCGAGAAGCAGGGTAGGAGAATAGCCTTGGGTGTTTACTGGGCCAGAGCGGTCATTACCCATCTCTTAGAATGTGGGGAAGCTTTGGTCAAATTTCATCTGTCTCTCCGTGCTCATGGTGGGAGGCAGGAAAACCCTGTGTACTGGGAAAATGCAGGTTGTTCCCTCTGGATCTGAGCTTCAAGGGTACTTCTCTCCAGCCCCAGAGTTTCTGACAGGCTCTAAGAGAGGACAGCAACCGTGGGGACTGGAGGTATGGCTCAGTAGATAAGGGTGCTTCCTGTGTACGTTTGAGGACTTCAGCTTGAATCCCTAGTATGCACATAAAGCTGGTCACAGCTATGTGTGCCCTGACTCCAGAGTTGGAGGATGGAGATGGGAAGACAGCAGGACTTGTTGGCTAAGCAGCCTGGATGAACAGCAGCTTCACGGTCAGTGAGAGACACTGTCTTCAGGGGCTAATGTGGAGGCGCGAGCACACACACATACACACACACACACACAGATGCTATTAATGTCGGAATAGATGAGCAACTTGTTGCTGGTCGCAACTTTCTTTACTTCCTGACCGCACAGCTCTCAAGCCTCTTCACTAAAGACCCTCATTGCTCTATTGCTTCCTTACTTTGCTTACTAAGGCTTGCCACTCCATGCCCCTCACCCGTAATACAGAAGACAATTACAAATGCTTAATGGAGGCTCCATGGGCCATTGTAAACTGTCACTCCGTCATGGGAAGACCTTTCTAACCCCAGTCAAGTATCCTGTAGTGTTCCTTTACACCTTGTCAAGATGGCCAGACACCAAAACTTGGTGGCATTACTGGAAGTACCTGATGGTGGAAGGTGAATGCATGCTGTGCATTTGCCTCCCACACCCCAAAGTCTCCAGTCGCATATTACATCCTGTCTGGCCAGCTTCTCAATATGTCCAGTCAGAACCGCTTCTCACGAAACAGACAAATGGAGTTTCAAAACTCAACTGACTTTGCTGTAGATCCCTTTATATAGTATTGTTTATATTTATATATTATCATTTTATTATGTTTATATTATTTACCTCACTACATATTTATAACTATATTTATAATATATACTAAATATACATACTTATAGGTTATATATAATATTCAACCTGACCCTTCCGATTGTCCTCTAAGGTGGGGTTGCCATGCCCACTTTATAACGTTGGAAAGAAGAGATTCTAGTAATGTTACATGATACAGCTTGGGGTGACAGGTTCTAGGGCAAGATCCTAGACACCCTCATGCTCCACTCGGCGATGCCTCTCTTGGAACACTGGGCTTTGAGGCAGGTGTGTGTGTAAGCTATCAGGTTGTTCTACACAGGGGAGCGTCTCTACTCCCTCATCCACGATGCCTGCGCCCCACTGACTGGCAAGATCACGGGCATGCTGCTGGAGATGGACAACCTGGAGCTTCTGTTATTGTTGGAGTCCCCAGAGTCCCTCCACGCCAAGGCAGGTGGAGACTGGGTGGCCACCCAGCGAAGACAAAGGGCTGTCCTAGCGTTAGGGCAGCTGACATCAGTCTGCTGGGTCTTAGCTAAGGGTTCTCAACTTCAGTCCCCCGATGGATGAGTTGTGTAGGTTCCTAGTAAAGCTTCAGTGCAAGTAGCTGTGTTCTGGCGGTACAGAGTCATGTCTAGCAGTGTCACCTCCGTTTTAAGAAGGCGGCAGTGGGCTGGGATCTTGTGAGCAGGAGGGTATGAGAGCTCCGTGCATCCATGATGATGCAAGTGAAGTCACGGCCCTTCTGGGGCTGTCTGTATGGGGGTGGCTGCTCTAAGTCCCTCTGTTTTATGTCCCGTAGATAGAAGAGGCCGTGGCAGTATTGAAGGCACATCGGGAAATGGAGTCAGCAGACAGTTACAGGAACTGAACTCTGTGGGTTCCTGGGGATGGAAGGACAGACAGAGCAGCTGAGCTGCTCTCTGGAGACTCTGTAGAGAACCCAGCAGAGGCCGACAATCGTAAACTCACTGCGATGTGTTGGTGGCTTTGTCTGAAGCACTAGCGAGTTTGGTGAAGCTAAAGTGCTGATGAGCACAGGGCTGGATGTTCTCCTGCCAGGGCCCCGCCAGGCCTGAGCGTTCACTCCCTGGCTCCGTTCTGCCTGTCTGAAAGCCTGGTCTGCTGGAGGTCAGTCCACCTTCTTGACTGAAGACTGGGTGTCTTCCATGCTTCGGGAACATTTTTTTCCTCCACTCCCCAGCCCCACTAAAAATGGAATCCTCACTCCCTCGACTAATGATTACTACATTTCTGCTCTTGGTGTGAACTCTAACTTTTTTCCTGATGGATCTCTCTGTTCTTGTGCTTTGGATGTGTAATGAAGGCTGGACACAGTCCACTGTTGATCTTTTTGCTTTATATATTAAAAAATGCTGCAAAAACCTGTCTGGCCTCGCAGGAGGCATTCTTGTGTTGGAAGGAGGGTGGGGCGGACGTCACCATAATGGGACTTTGGCTCTAAGGAGCAGAACCAGAATCCCAAACAGGTGCTGAAGGACACAGAAAGTGTTCATGCAACAGGAAACCTACGGGGAGCTGAGCTCCAAACTACAAACTGGCCATCGGCAGCCGGCGGTTAAATGGGTCCCATCATACAATGGACTGAGAAAATGGACCAAAGGGCAAGGCAGCCATATATGAAGTACGTGTCATTTCTGCAGGCCAGGTGAGCACACAGAAGGCAGCCATAGCTGTGGGCCCCAGGTGACCAAATATGTAATGCAGTTAAGAACTCTGTAGACATGGACTAGAGTACTTCCTCTGGGGAGGGTCTCCATCCCTAAATAGGGAGCTCCCAAGTTCTTCCAGGCAGTCAGTGTTCATCTCAAAGAGTACAGTATGCCTTCCCCATAACCATGTGACCAAAGAGTAGTGAAGATACATTTGTTCACTGTCACTGTCGCAAGTCCATTGGGACAAATGCAAAAGGGTCCCGTCATTCTGTCTCTCATTGTTCTCCCCCAGTGAAGGCCATTTTGAATTCCCCTTACCCTCCAAGCCACTCTCTGGATGTCCTCCAGATGCTCAATGCTGGCACTTCCTTAGGCCTGAGCCTCATTCCTCTTTTTTCTCTCCACATTCTGCTACTGCACGTCGAAGTCACAATCCCATTTTCAACTGTGCTTTCTTGAAGATTCTGGTTTCTTTGTTCTTCAGCTCTGTTCACTTTGGAAGCGCCACAGACCTTATACCCTACTTACCCTGAGTTCCTGGACCGTCAGGACCAAGTCCAATCCACAACAAAAGTCAAGTCTGTGGCTCGGAGTGCCCCGCCCCTCTGGTTCTGTCTTGAGTGTTATCAAGAAAGCCTCCCACCCATGTTCTATTTCAAGGCTGAGGTCTCTCCATGCATGTTCCCTTCCCTTCCCCTCATCTTCCACAAGCAATCTAGCTCTCAATTGTTTCAACTCTGGAAATCCTTCATTGCCATCCTGGCCTGAGCTCAGCTGGACTCTGGCGACATCCTCCAGGGTTTCACTGTATTGGTTGTTTCTTTCCTCCAAGAAATCCGAAGGAAAGATCTGCTCTCTTATGTTAAGCCTGGTACCTCACTGTTTCCTTACGCTATAAACAATGTAACTTGCAGCCTCTTCAATTCTTTCCAGGATTGAAAACTTTGCTAATGTGAACTGTAGTTCATTAGTCCTCCCTTAGTGACCGCCGCCAGCTAGGGAGCATACGCTCTGCTTGGCCCACCTCCTACCTTTTAGCTATTAATATTACCTTAAGAATATTCTTGTTATTGTCAGCATGTATTTATCATACAAAATGTTTCATCATCACATACTACGTACAGCATGCACTGTGCTCTAATTTACCACCCTCACTATGCCCTCCTGCCCTTCTTGTCCCAAATTTCTTACGCACACACACACACACACCCTCCACATATAAGAAAACATGCAGTATTAGTCTGTCAATCTGGCTTAATTGCTTAACATGACCTCCAGCTCCATCCATTTTCCTGCAAAGGATTCCCTTTTTTTTTTTTTTTTTTTTTTTTTTTTTCGAGCTGGGGACCGAACCAGGGCCTTGCGCCATAGGCAAGCGCTCTACCACTGAGCTAAATCCTCAACCCCAGGGTTCCCTTCTTTATGGCTGATTATGGGCCACAGAGACAATCCACCAGGTGATGGTGCTTGCCACAGAGGCCTGGTGACCTGAATTTGATCCTTGGACCTCATGTGTATATATTATCCATTTGACTGCTGCTGGTTATTTATGCCTTGCCTTGGCTTGTGAATGCTGCCAGAACAGACATGCTGGCAGGTGTCTGTAGCAAATGCTTCCTTGAGATTCAAATGGTCAGATAGCTAAGGAGTGGTAACCTTATGGTTACTGGATGGGTATGGGTTTTGAGACAGGTTCTGTGTAGTTCGAGAACTAACTATGGGTACCTTCTGAGGACCCTTTCTACTCATTTCCACAGTCAGCAGCTTTTCCCTTTACTTTTTGTGGTGCAGGGGATTGAACCCAGGGCCTTCTGCATGCTAGGCAAATGCTCTACCACTGAGCTACACCCCCAGCTCTTAGGTTTCTCTTGTGAATTCAGTTTAACCTCTCCTTTCTAGGGGACCTTTACCCTTCCATTGTGCAAACTTCATGGAGGAGACAAGACATCTGACTGCTAAACATTCCTTCATTATGCCTAAATCAGGGTTTCACACTTAATTATCTGATTAAATCCTTGTCTTTTCATTGGGCCATTTCTCAGAGAGAGCAGGGAGTGTATATAGTTATCCCACTTCCCTTGGACTATACACAAGGCTTGGGATGTTCAAAAAGCTCGTTTAATAAATAGATCAATGTCTAAGAACCAGTAGCTGTTTCTTTTTCTTTTAAAGATTTATTTATTTATTATATATGAGTACACTGTAGCTGTCTTCAGACACACCAGACGAGGGCATCAGATCTCATTACAGACGGTTGTGAGCCATCATGTGGTTGCTGGGAATTGAACTCAGGGCCTCTGGAAGAGCAGGCAGTGCTCTTAACCGCTGAGCCATCTCTCTAGCTCCAGCTGTTTCTTTCATAGATCATTTTATAACTTATTCGGGGAAATAAAGTATCTAAAAACTTAACATTTCTTTCACAGGGCTGAAACTCAGAAAGTATGCGTAAGATCTACGTGCCTTTGCTTTCTGTCTTATATGTCACAGTCAACTGTTACCACGACTAAGTGTCAGGTGCAAGTCTGAGAAGGCATAAATAAATACCAAGAGCAGGCTGTACAGAAGAAAACCTTTTAATGCAACCGCAACACACACTTCAATAAAATCAGTTCAATTAACTTCAACATATTAACAAAACAAAACAAAACAAAGAAGCCTGAGGGGCTGCTGTTGGGGGAAAGGGTTAAGTTCCTGCTCAGACTGGAGGGACACTAATCTCAAGGAGGCCTCGCTCCCCATCCCAGGAGGAATATGGGCTCTTTGAACATCGTAGGTAGCTCATACAGAAGGCAACAGCACAGAGCCTCCAAGGGTTAGGCTCTGCCTTCCCACAAAGGGCCTGGACTAAAGGCACTGGGGCTCAACACAGGACACTGTGCCAAGGACAGGGTGCAGATAGCAGCTGTACCCTTGGGGAGATGGCAGCCTTGGAGAACCAGCTCAACAGGCTGCGTGGGTGTAGGAAGCAAGCACTTTAGCCTGTCAACAAACACTACTCTCCCAGCTCAGGTGAACTGCAGAGGCATGGTGTCTGGGAAGCCACAGGGCACTCAGTCTGAGGCACATCTGGGTCTGGGACGATTGCCAAGTACTTTATTAACAAGGGCCAGGCAGAAGCAAGCGGATGAGGCCAGGGCTGTGGCTTCACACTTTTTAAAACTCTAATGGGGACCTTTCTGGAAAAAAAGAGAAAGAGTCCTGTGCTTGTCTGTAATGGACTTAATCTGAACAAGCAAAACTTCTCAGTGGAAGGCTGCTACCTCTCCAAGGAGTCAAGGTGGGGTTGATTTTGCACTCCCTTGGCGGCATGCTGGGTATCAGGGGCAGATGCAGGGGAGGTCCTAGCTTCTCTGGGAAGGTCAAGTTCAGGGTTCCTGTTGCTCTCTCATGGTTTTAGTTCATGTTCTGGTTAACCTCCTGCCGTAGCTTGTGTGCAGGGCCATTCCTGGGTTCAATCTGTAGGAGGCTGCTGATATCCGCAAGGCTGGATTTATAGTCCTGTGAGAGAAACAGAGTTGGAGAGGGAACCTAGAGAACCAGGGCGTGTGAGGACAGCTGCTGACGTAGAACAGAGCTTTCCCAGGGCCTGGGAGAAGAACACAGAAGTGCTGCTTCATGCGCTAAACCGGGAGCCAGCACCCACATAAACCTCTGGCTGTGCCTGGCGTCTGGGTGGGAGTCTTTACCTTGAGTGCCTTGTAGGCTTGAGCGCGTCTGTAAAAGGCCTTTACATTCTTCCCATCCAGCTTGAGGGCTTCTGTGCAGTCCTTCTCTGCCTCCTTGTACTGCTTCAGGACCAGATGACATAGCGCTCTGATGCAGAAAGACCATTGCAGAAGCTCAGTGACTTGTGGATCCCCCCCCCAAGCAAGCTGGAGGCAGCTGGGGACTGACCTGGTCTGCTAAACACCCGCTCTGCGCTGTTGCTCTCTACCTCAATGGTCTCAGTTCCAGCCCTGCTCTTGACACTTTGTGAGCATGTGACTACCACATGTGCTGATGCCCGTGGAGGACAGAAGGTGTTGGAGCCTCTGAGCCATCACGTCAGTACTGAGAACTGGAACCGGTCCCCTGGAGCAGCCAGTCCTCTGATGAGCTATTCTTCAGTTCCCTACCCTTTTCTGCAGATGCAAAGGCTATGAGAAGCTTTCCACAGTTGGCTCTGGAGTCAAGGGACTTGCCCAAGGGGGTAGTGCCAGTGAGGGGCAGTGAGTCTGCACAAACCTAGAGCCTGACCAGCCCCACACTGACACTCACCATCCTGTATCAGGTTCTTTAAGCAAACAAGTTTCCCAAAACCTTCCCCTCAACAGATGGAAAAAGTCAAATGCATGAGTATTAAATACTAGTTAGCACTAAGCATGCTGACATCTCAGGGGTGGAGTGTAAAGACATAAGCAATCACTTGGGAACACATCAACAGTAAGATGGAGGCCTATGTTAAGCATGGATAGGGTCCCCAGCATCATGTAACTACTGGAGAATTTGATGGTGGGTAGATGGGTGTTCTTGATACTCTAAAATTCCTTATAATAAAATGTGGGAAATACCCCGTGTTTTAACATCATTTAAGTCTGCAGACTAGAGGACGCCTTTCCGCTCCGCCCACTCATCGTCCCTCACTGCTGAGTGGATGAGAGTACTGGCTAGTTGGACGCGGCATCGTGTGCTTTAGCAACTCCCGCCCTGCATGCATTTTCACGGTTTGCAGCGTGTGCAGTCCAGACCGCTGCAGGGACGGCCAAGCGATCCTGACAGCTCAGATTCCAACTCTAGTGCCAGGCACTCTGAAGAACTTACCGAGAGTCTCTTCCCCTAGAATTTTATCAATCCTGGGTCTCAAGTTTTAATTTCTGTTAGGATGGAAGACAATGGTAGCCAATGTACTTTAGTTTCCCCTCTGGTCCTTAGTTTATACAAACGTGAGAAGCTGGATATCTTTCACAAGGCATTTTAACATTACAGAACCAAAGTTATCCAACTTATCCTTAATAACTTCTGTAGGGTTTCCTTCCACACTGTGTGGCAATCAGCTCAAATGTTCTCTAATTGTTTGGTTTTACATTTGAGGTTGAACTCTTCTAGGAGTTTATTTTAGAAGGAAGAGAGGAAGAATTGGTACTTAACTTTTGCCCCACCAACCCAATGTTATTTATTGAGCGACATCTTTTCTCCCACTTTATTATAAATTAAATGCTGTGCAGTCTTAATTTTTTTTCTGACAAACTCTGGAATCATCATGACTTAAAAACAAACACAGACACACATCTCACTCAGGCTGGGCGTGCAGGTCAGCAGTGGAGGGCCTGCCTAGCATGCATGAGGCCCTCGGTGCGATGCCCAGCACTGCACTCTCCCCACAGACCCCATCCCACCCAAGAGACCGCAGTTTAAATGAGCAGGAGGGAGAGTAACTGTGGCCCAGATGTCTGCTCACAGAGCAGTGCTCAAACAAACATTCTTCCAAGGTAAGAAAATAGGTACTTTCTTAGAAATATAGGCTAATGGGTATCCAGCAGCACTAAGGTCAAGGAGCTTAGGGACAGGAAAGGACTGATGTTCCAAACATGGAGAGGCCACAGGCTTCCTTTACAAGTTAGCCTAACAAAAGGAGGTACCCTGGTCCAATCAGCTCGGAAAACCACAGGCCCAAGTTCTATCTAAAATTTAAAACTAAAAGTTGTCTTTTTATCTCTCTCTCTCTCTTTTTTAAAGATTTACTTAATGTATGTGAGTACACTGTCACTGTCTTCAGACACACCAGAGAGGGCATCAGATCCCATTACAGATGGTTGTGAGCCACCATGTGGTTTCTGGGAATTGAACTCAGGACCTCTGGAAGAGCAGTCAGTGCTCTCTTAACTGCTAAGCCACCTCTCCAGCCCTTCTTTTTAACTCTTAAGAAACAAAATCAAACCTAAGTGAGCAGAATTCACTTGTATCACCTCCTGTGAACACGGTTCCCATAGCTCATTGAAGAAGTTGCCTTGGACCCTGCCTGAGGATTTTTCAGAATGTGGACCAAATCACCTCATTACATCTGATGCATGCTCTACTTTTAAGTTCCCTTCAATTAAAACCCCGCTGTCTAGGTGTGAGATGTGTTCTGTGGGTGCACAGGCCAAGGTAAGTACAGCAGCTCTGTGTATCAGGTACTCCTTCCCACCTTTATTAAATGTGGGCTCAGGTTGTTGCCAGACTTGAGTGGTAAGTCATCTCACTGGTCTGAAACACATTTTATCTTAAAAGTTTTTATTAAGGAACAATGAACTTCTATCAGATCACAAGTTTTTGAAAAGATGTATTGTTTATGTGTGCTCCCGTGTGTTTAAGCGCACTACGTGTGTACAGGCAGTGTCTGGAGAGACCAGAAGGGGGCACTGAGTCTTCAGGAATGGAAGCTACAGGGGTGAACTGCTTAATATGGTGCTGGGTCCACACATGAGTGGCAAATGCTCTTTACTTCTCAGCTCTCTCCAGCTCCCAGATTAAAGGTGATCCAACTAGACTACTAAGTATGTGGGTACTTGGTATGTGGGTACCAAGTGGTGGATTAGACAGACACACAGTCTCTTGTGGACTGGCTCAAGCGTCTGACAATAAACTACCCAATTACACAGGAGCAGATTCTGGTTCTGTTAGCACCATTTTAATGGCTGGTCAGAGCTCAGAAAGCACCTTGCCTTTCTCAACTTTAAGAACCAGTAATATTCGCTCTCTATCACCTACACTTCTGAGCATCAGTGTAGAGCAGAGGGTTCTGCACAACACGGATGGTGCCCTGCTCCTGTGCCTTTATTCTCAGGGCTTCCCAACAGCAGAGCTGGCTACAAGCCCACAGGTCTGTACTCAGTCAGACAGCCAGACCTGTACCTAACCTTAACTCCACTCACTGGCCACAACTGTCAGAAATAGGTGAGTTAAAGCAGCCACAGGATGGACTGCAAGCTTAAATGTCTAGGATAGAATTCTAGACAACGATGACTACCGCCATTAGCAACTCTTTCAGTCTCTACCCCTTTAAAACTTGTTGCAGTCCTGGGGTAGGTGGGAATGCACACGACTATCTGAAAAGGACCCAAGCCCCTCCATAATCAGGAGTCTGTGTAGGCAAGGAGGTACACTGAGCTACACCCCAACCCCCAGGGCCCATGGTAGGCAAGTGTTCTCCCACTGAGCTACATCCCAGCCTTCAGAGTCAAATGTTCTGACGTCCCCGAGGCCAGCAGCTGCGCAGAAGATACCTGTTGCTGTATGTGGCAGATTCCAGGCTACTAAACAAGAGGCTTTCACTGTACTTCTCAATAGCTTTCTTATGGTTGCCTTTCTTTACAAGCTCATTGCCTTCTTCCTTCAGAACTCTGGCTCTCTCCACATCCCCAGCAGAAGGCACTAGACACAAATTCAGAAGAGGAAAAAACCGTGGGTCAGGTGCTCGCACGAGATCAGTGAGATCTCCTCAGCATCATCCCTTCCAAGTCAGGGACTGCCCGGGCGGCTGCGGAGCTCTCCTGACTACTGAGTCCCTAATTAATGGCTTCTAGTCAGTTAGAGTTTTTAATTAGAAGAGGATGGAGGCTTATAAACACACTTACACATGCTTCTTACATATGTGATTAAAAGCAAGCCAGCTTTCCTCATGGTACTGCCACTGGTAGCTGGAATGACCTGCTTAATTTCCATACCTTGGTTTTCTTCCCAGTGCACAGGGCTAAGTTAGTGTCAGACCTGAGGAAATACACAGATGGAGAGCAGCCTACAAACTTCCTGAGGAGAGGCTTAGTACAGGAAGCCTTGGCTTCTGGGCTTCAGAGGGCTTGTTCTGTTTTGTGCTCAGCCTGTGCGTTTCTCCTTTTACCTGCCACATGCAGTGTTTCTCTAGCCCTTAAGGGGAGAGGAACAGAGAGCAAGGGCCAAGCTGCCAACCAACAGTGTTTTCAGGTCCTTTACTGTGTGGCTCCAATTGTCTGTCTTGGTCCCACAGCACCACTTTCTAATCTTAAAAACTATCCTGGTGAAACACTCAATGTTTACAACCAGGGTAAGGTTGCAGGAACAAAGTCATCCCGTTTAGGAAACTCCCTAGCACACCCACTGCTGGAAGAAACGAGAATTTCTCATTCCCTTAAGACAGCTCACCCTAATCTAATCTAATCCAATCTAATCTATGGATACAACATCTAAAAGCCACTTGCCATGGAGCCTCATTTAAAGACATAAGTCCCTGATACAGTCTTTCACGGCCTGGTTGCTTTCCTCTCAATGCTCTACCTTCTGGGATTTGTCTGTGTGAACATATATGGACCTGTAGTTGATACACTCACTTCCAAGACTCCAGGAGAGAATTGTCCCCTGTCCTGTTTGTGGTGACCTGGGTAATTTCTAGTTTTGCTTTGCTATTATACAACGCTTTGCAGTTAACAGTCCTACGCACAGGAGCGTGAGTCCTGGGGCAGCCCCGAGGTGATGCATGCACTCAGCTCCACGTGGCTCTGCAGCGTCCCTCTCTGTAGTCCCATCTACCATGCAGCTCCCTCTCCAGCTCCTTCCTACTGTCTCTGCCTCCACGTTCCCTCCCTTTAAGGGCCAGGCAAGGCGTTACTGTTGTCACCCACCCTGTGTTTAAACTTCCCAAACATCAACAATTCCACAGCACTTGCTTTTCCTCCATATTTTCTAAATCACTGTCTCCATGATCCAGTTGCTCATTAGACCAGGAAGTCCCTCAGGGTCCAGTTCTGTCCTCTGTGCTCCACTGGTTAGCGCAGAGCTGTTAACACATGGCTCAGTCACTTCGAAGAACAGAAGAAGCCAGGCACCTTGAGCCATCTGATTTATTAGCATGCTGCAATTCCCTTCTAAGGAAGAAGGACGACCAGGCTCACATTCGGCTACGTAGGTATTTCCCTGCCAAAATAAGTGATGAGTGTCCCCTTTCACTATCTAAGTCTCACTCAGATAGATGAAAGCTCTACCCATGGCCCCTTCTGCACTTCCCTGTCCTGACTGATGCTTGCTCCCCAGGTCAGTTCTCCTGGAACATCAGTGAGTTTCCCAGCACACGCTCTCCTGCTGTGCTTGCCTGGCTCTGCTTTGCTCTTACTCACCCTTCTCCAGTCACCCAGGACATTTGGTCTCTATCCAAGTATGTCTTTCTAGTTATAGGGATGGGTGGATGGTTCCAGGGAGAGGGGGGCTGACAGTTACAAAATGTCATTTCATGGTCATAGGAGTCTGTGACCAATTACAACACGACACTGGGAAAATACAAGCTAAGATATGGGGCTGGGGGAGACACCTTAATTTAACTAATGAGTGGAGGGGTGGATGGGGTTTCTGGCACAACACATGTAATTGTGAGCCAATACATTTCCTTTATATTTTGCCATATTGGAAGTTTCTGGTTTTGCACTCAAAAGCACTGTAAGCAACAAGAGCTAGACTTGTACCTGTGTGCCAGGCTGGGAGGTTTATACCCCGTGAGAACGGGTGCCTTGCACTGATGACATCACTGCACAGTCAGTCAGGGAGACAACGTCTAAGACGCTGAGACCTTTTAATGGTTTTCACTTGTTTATCCCCATTAGGAGACAAATGAGGAATGAGGTCAGTTTCTGGAAGTCTGCTCTAAACTTAGACCAGGCAGGCTCACCTCTGTTCTTCGTAGCTGTGGTTTCTTTGGATTTGCTTTTAGCTGTCTCTTTGTGGTTCTCCGACGGCAAGGAACTCCATCTCTTCTGGGCTGAAACAGGCACCACAGGGATAGGGGGCAGTTTGAGGCGCCACTCAGGTCCAAGGGAGTCCATGAGAGCTCTGGTTATTCTGGAAGGCAAGGATGACGTACAGGTGTGTGGCCAGGTCACGCTGCTCCTCTTTCACTCCCAAGGAGTGGAGATTCCTTTACAAGGTCAGAACATCCCCCGGGCCCCTACCACTTGTATTTCCCACAAGCTCTAACAGAGGCACGGGAGTCTGCTGTCTACCAACTCTTTCTCAGGCCCAACGCCATGGGGAAATCTCCCTTAGCGTGGCTGCTACATGTGAATTTTAAGGTGCCCTGTTACTGGTTAAAGATGAACTTTGCACCTTCAAGAAGAATTCCCACTTTCAAAAATACATTTTCTCAATAAAACCAGGTCAAAGCATGCAAACGCTTGTCATTTGCTCACTGTTCATTTTAAGTCAATCTTAGCCCATTCAGTAATCTTAAAACCTTAGCAGGTCCCACTTGTGGGCTAACGTGGCCTGTGAACTCTGGTAGTCTCCTTCCTCTGCATTTTTATTTTGTGTCACATCTACTCCTGACCTTGGGGTGGCTGTGTGGCTCAATGACGGTGTTTGCCTAGCATGTGCAATGCGCTAGGTTTGATTCCCTGCACTGCTGACCCTATGTAACACTCCCTTCCTCTGCTACTCCATGTCTTCAGTTTTCCACTCCTCCCAGTAGATCCTGCTAGCTCCTCCTTATTCACTTCTCAGCCTAAAACAGTGCTGAGCTCCTGTGTCCATGCTGTCAATGGAGTTCCAGCACCTAGTTCTTCATGTGGTGTGGACCAGCAAGCATGCACTACGCGAGTGAATGAAGCGTCTACAGCCACGTTCCCATGTTACAACAATAAAAACCACACAGACTGCAACTACAACACGTTCACAGCCTTTGGAGAGGTTTGCCTGCCTGGCCCAGCTATTCCAATCCAATTCCCTAACATTTTTCCAAAGCGTTTTTCCTTATTACCCACCCCCAAAATGCTACCTGCCTGCGTGTTTGATGATGGATCCTAATTACTGGGTCTGGGAGAGAGCTTGGCGTCTAAGAACACCTGCTATTCTTGCAGAGGACTTGGCTGTGGTTCCTCTCACATGCACATGTGTACATGGTGCCTCTCAAACATCTGTAATTCGAATTCCAGGGCATCCCACATGCTCCTTTGACCTGAGGGCACCAGGAATGCGCATAGCACACATGCACACAGGCAGGCAGAATACTCATAATAAAAGCAAAAACAAACCCAAAACAAACCCCTCAACCATCAACTTGCTGATATCCAGAACTACGAAAACAAACAAACAAACAAACAAACAAGCAGTAGTCTGGGTAAGCCTGTGAGGGATTATCTTGCTAGGTTAACTGAGGTGGGAAGACCCCTTCATTCCGAGCTTGGGTACTGGTCTGCATACAATGTAGAAGGCAGCTGAGCAACGGTATTGACTCCTCCTGCTTCCTGAGTGCGCATGCCATGTAGGCAGCTGCTTCATCGTGTCCTTTAGGCTGTGCTGTCAGCCTCACCTCTCTCCTGTCACAGAGCCAGACTCAGGGACCTTGCCTGGGCAGCCTCTTTCCTTCCCACCTTATCATTTCTCCCAAGTGACTTCAGACTGAAATTCCTTCACCTCTGCTCACTTATTAAACGCTCTTGGACACCCCTTACTACTCACTGCAGCTACATACACTCCTGTGTCCCTTCCTAAGGACATAACTGCATTTTGAACTGCCATCTGCTTCTGACCTCACTGAACTGCTTTTCTCAGCTTCATTTTGTGACTTCACTATGAAAGCACTTTATGGCCCCTTCTTCCCAGCCAGGTGAGTGCCTTTCTCCAGCTGCTCTCATGTAACACTGAACACTGCTGCCACACTGAGCCTGTCTGACACTGACTGCTACTCCCTCAGAGGCTAAGAGCCGTGCAAGGGCAAGCGCTCCACTCACTCAGCAGCCCAGGTTCTTGTATAAAGGCTGGCACACAACTGGTAGCCCTTAGTGAATGACAACAAACCTCCCAGAGAAAATGGACGTTAGAAGTAAAGCAAGAAAGCAAACATAGACCGCGTTATGCTGCTAGCTTGGTGAGGCTTCGTAGCTGCCCACATGAAGGGGAATCATGATCAACTACACAAACAAGGGTACCTATGAGAAAAGCCAGTCAAGAGACCAGAAAGATGTTTTCACACTTGAGTGCCTATAAATGTATGAGGAGGTCACTTTAGGGCTACATTTACAGGTGGCTATGAGCTGCCCAATGTAGATGCTGGGAATCCTGAACTGAGGTCCCTGGCAAAAGTGGTAAGTGTTCATAACTGCTGAGTTAGCTCTTCAGCTCTAATAACATACTGCATAATCTGCTAAAGACAGCGAATCTCCTTATATACTTTGCTGAACATATTCATGAGTTTTTCAGTGGTTAAGAGCACTGACTGCTCTTCCAGAGGTCCTGAGTTCAATCCCAGCAATCACATGGTGGTCCACAACCATCTGTAACGGGATCTGATGTCCTCTTCTAGTGTGTCTGAAGACAGCTACAGTGTACCCACATACATAAAATAAAAGCTTCTAAAACAAATTTTCCAAGTTGGTCCATGATCTGTGTTCCCCCTGACTGTAAAGGGCAAGGAAGCTTCTTCTGCTGTGATATCAAGGACTGCAGTTGAGGAGGGACACAAAAGGCTTCTGTGACAATCCCTGCCCAACTCCCCAAAAAGAACTCTTAAAAAGTGTGATAAGGCTGCTGAAGTGTAGCTCTTTGGCAGGGATGTGGGAGGGGAAGAACAGTTCTCTCAGGGACAGGCCACTGAGAGTCTGACCACACTCCAGTGAGTACATACGTAACACAAATTGGATTTTCTTTTTTCTATTTTTAAATTCTTTTGGGGGGGGTGGTAGTCACAGGAGTAGAGGACATACACGGAGGGACTGGGAAGTGAGTGTGGTCAGGGTGCATGTTGTAAAAACTTGAGAGAAACAATAAAAATGTTACGTTGGAAAAAGAAAAGTTTTCTACGTCTCTGTGGCCAGCCTTGTCTACAGAGTGAATTCCAGGATAGCTAGAGATACATAGCGAGGCCCTGTCTACGAAGAGACAAACCAGCAAATCTTTCCTAAGTCAATGGAGATAAAGAGATGCTTGCCATGTAGGCATCAGGGCCTTAGTCTGAGTATCAAATACTTGGATACAAAGCTGAGCACGATTACACCTGACAGTGGTGTATAATAACCCTGGAGAGGCAGACAGGAAGCTCTTTGGAGGTTGCTGACCACTTAGTTTAGCCAAAATGATGTGCTTTGTGTTCAATGAGAGACTGTCAAAAACTGAGGTTGTGTGTGAGAAAGGAAGATGGCCAACATCAACCCATGTACACAGGCTCACACACACATGGTCAAAGGGACATTTGGCACATAGCCAGAGCCATGGGCCAACGGCAGTCAACAGAACTGGTTCCCTGGGGAAATTCCTCAGCACACTAGGTTTACCTGTTGATGCCTTCCAGGGCTGATGCCACACTGTTATCGATCTGCAGCACAGTCTTATAGTCGACATAGGCCAGGGAGTACTTCTCCAGGGCTTCATATGCAGATGCTCTTCGCAGCAAGGGCTTGATGCTGAAGGGGACCAAGGCCAGAGCTCTAGAACAGGAGGTTAAAAAATGTCATCTGTCTGTAGGCCAACAGGCTTCCCTAATGTTAGTACAGTGATTCAGGCAATCATCTGGAGATGCCAGCATGTCTGAATTACTCTCTGGTAGAAAGACTCCATCTCTAGAATAGGTAGGGACTTCTCAACTTAAGACTAAGTTGGGAAAGGAGAGAAGGCAGAGAAGCACTAAGGAAAGGTGACCCTCTGCCCCTGCCCAAAGGAAGAACAGGGACCTCACAGTTTTCATGTGTCCATGTTTCCACACTGGTCCAGCAGAAGTAAGAAACAAGCCTAGGGTAGAGTCTGCATTCTATCCACACTACCACTAGTTACGGGACCCCAGGCAGACATTTTATAATCCCAGTCTCTGTCACCTCAGTTCTGCCCCGGGAAGAAGGGTAAACTTACCACCAGAGTGAATACTCTGTGAAAGAGAAAAGAAAGTGGCATAGGCTCCATGAGCATGCCTCTCTCCCTATTCCTCCCATGCATGTAAGACAGCATCAGATTGAGGATTAGCCAAAAGAACCCAGTTAGCAGATGTATGCTAGTTTAGCATGATGAACAAAGGCTAGAGCCAGGAAGAATGAGACAGGAAAAACCATTCAACTGATTACTGACAAATTGTCATTTTCTTCCTTTCTCTTTGCCCTGTACCCTCTTTTTCTGAGGCTGGGTCTCACTATGTAGCCCTGGCTGGTCTGGAACTCACTACACAGAACAGGTTAGCCTTGATCTGACAAGGATCTGCCTGCCTCTGCCTACTGAACCCTGGGATTAAAGGTGTGCCTCACCATCTCTTTGCTTATGTAGACAACCTGTTAACATGTATTATCCCCTTTTTTTTTTCCTTTATTTTTTTTTTTTTTTTTTTTTTGGTTCTTTTTTTTCGAGCTGGGGACCGAACCCAGGGCCTTAAGCTTCCTAGGCAAGCGCTCTACCACTGAGCTAAATCCCCAACCCCTCTTTCCTTTATTCTTACTTCTCACACCATCATCCCAAGAAAACACCCGGGCAAGTCAGTTACTCTGACTGTGTCTCACCTCATGTGCCAAGAGTCACAGAGGTGTTACAGTCTACTTCTAACTTCCCATCAGACATCATTCTCAGAGCCCAAATTCCAAAGACAAGGACCCAGTAGAGCCTGTCAGTCTAAGAGGCCTGATGATACCAACACTTTCTACTATCTGAAAAAAGAAAGGTGGGATTCTCCTAAGGAGAAGTCTGGCTTACTCTTCGATAACCCTCAGATATTCCAGAGGCTCCCTGGGCCACTTACGAAGTGCAATCTTTGATGCAGTCTGTGCAGTTCCCATCCTTCAAGTAGCACGCTGCACGGTTGGAGTACAGAACACTCTCTTCTTCTGGGTCTGCAGAACCTGCCCAGGTGGAGGCAGGAATAGCAAGAGCATGAGTTGGGAAACAGATGTCAGAGGGCACAGGGACGCACCTCATACTTGGAGCTTTCTAGCCTTCTGGAAGAGGCAGCGGTCTTGTAGCCTAACCAAGAGAATACATCATGTGGGATAACACATTTACCATTCTTATCACGACAGTGGGGAAGTCCAGATGTGTGCCATTCACAGGCAACCAAGCATCCATCCTCACTCACTCATTTTAGCACTGAACTTGGTACCAGATAAGAAGATAAACGTAAGGCAGCTGGCTTCCACGGGAGAGAAAACCATGTTCTAATTACTCAGATGTAGGGCTAACTTACTACAGAAAGCATGGCGACTCAAAGGGGGGGGGGAAGAAAAAGGAAAAGAACAATAATAAATACCTGAACCAGGGGGTAACACAGAATCAGAGGGTAATGCAAGCGAGAGAGCAGTTAGTTAAGTCAGAAAAGCCTTTAGGAGAGAAGTAGAACCAAGCCGGGTCTGCCAGGACTATGGACACCTCAATCAAGGAAAGAGTTATTCATTAGTCATTTCTCTAAAGTCAATGTTCTTACCCGTCTCACGGTGACTAACAATTTTCATTTCTTAAAATTTACTCTGTGTGTGTGTGTGTGTGTGTGTGTGTGTGTGTGTGTGTGTGTGTGTGCGCGCGCGCGCGCACGCACAAGCTTACACATAAAGGGATGCATACGGAGGTAAGAAGACAGCTTGAGGGAGTCAGTTCTCTCCTTCCACCATGAGGGGCCTAGGAACTCAGCAAGTGCCTTTATCTGCAGAGTACACCCTTATTTTCACTTTTTTGAGAATTTCATTAACTGTATTCTAATTGTATTAATTCCTCCTCCTCCACCAATTCTCCTAGATTCACTTCCACCTCTGCTCTCTCTAATTTTGTACTTTCTTTTAACCCCCGATTTTCATTTTAAAGATATTTTCAACTATATTTTTCTCACTATCATGGGTCACAAAACAGTAAAAAACACAGAACATAAAAAAAAAAAAAGGGCGGACCAAGTAACTCCTAGGTATACTAAAACATTTGACGTAAGACATTACAATGTATGACATCCAGTATCCACCATTTTATCAAAATCAGTTGTTCCAACCCCCTTCTTTGAGTGAGGTCTCACTACCTTTTCCAGGTTGGCCTTGAAATAGCAATTTTCCCGCCTCAGTCTCCCAAAGTACTGAAGCGACAGGATTCACGCCATCCTTGTTTCCTTTTCCCCCTCCTCCTTTTTTATTTTAAAAACAAAAACAAAAAACAAAAAACTGCTGGTAGGGTGGCCTGTCTTAACCTCAGCAGTCCCGAGGCAGGGGCAGATGGGTTTCTACCTTACTACGTGGAGAAGGCTAGCCTTGACCTTCCGACAACCTTCCTGCTCCACCCTCCTGAGTGTCGGGATGACAATGGGCACCTGCACACCCTTACTCATTCATTCCTTTACTAGGGAGCAAGGTTTCCACTAGGTAGCCCCGTGGGACCTGGAAGCCACTCCACATGAATGAAGCTGGCCTCCATTTTGCTTCTGAAATGGCTACAGCTCCACCCATCCTCATCTTTACCCCTGTGCTCCTTTTCTCTGGAGGCCAGCACAATCCTCAAGCTGCTGTGTAAATTCTCAAGCCCTGCCCATTTCAGCACACTTCACTAACACGGAAGGTTTGGTACCACTAAGTTGTTTCCCAAGGAACAACACACGGCCTACCCTCCTGCACTTGCTTCAGGAAGTAAGATACCATAGCGACACTTGATAGCTTTCACTCAACACTAATGATGAATAATAAACGTAACACATTTATAAGCCATTCATTCTGCTCTTGGGCCAGAAACTACAGAGGTAAATGGAACAATCCTTGCCATAAGGCACAAGTATGGAAAGGTCATCATTCCAGTTGACCGTCCTACACAATCCACTCAACTCTTCTGAGTACTTGGGTGCATTTACATTTGAAGGTTTCGAGTCTCAGACTTCTACATGGCTTCCCTGTGCTCCTCCTAAGACCAAGAAAACAGATCTGAGAAGTCAAGAGAATTACCTACACAATCACACAGAAAATCAGTAGTAGGGACAGAAAGAAAATCTGGTAAATTTAAACAACAGGGCAACCATTCCAGTGGTCTCGGAACACACCCACACTGAAGCGCAGCTTTTCTGGGCTTTTACTCAGGGAGGGGGGCTGAGAAGGTAACAGCCACCAGTGTTCTCACCAAACTTCAAGTAGTGGGGCTGACATAGGGAGAAGAGCCCTAAGATTTCCAGAGAGAACAACGGGGTGTGTACCCATGCATACATGGCTTCAACCCATAAAAACTCTAAAAAGGAGGATTTATGAATTACTCTAGTGAATGATTAAAAATTGGACTCGGGATGGAGGGATGGCTGAGGGGTTAAAGGATCTATTGATCTTGCAGAAGACCAGAATTTAGTTCCCAGTAGCCATATGAGGCAGCGCATAACACCTGTAACTCCAGCCACAGGGGGATGCCACTTCACACACACTACCCCCACCCCATGATTACAAATGAAAATGGATTCAGAAATCCGACAAATGTACATTCAAATTCTGGATCTAACATCTTCATTGTGTAATCCTAGAAAGGCAATTATTAGTTCTTTGGGACTCCTCATCTACAGGTGTCTAGTTGACTCGTCATAGTGAGGATAAACAAAGATAACATCAAGCACCCAGATAAACACACAACAAATGCTGGTCAGGAAAATGAGAATGAGGACTTACAGAAAACGATACTCAAGGCTGTCCTCAAGTCAGAACTTCGGGACAAAGGCTAGGAGCATTGATAATATGCTGTCCCTTTGTTTAAAACTCTTCCGACTAGGGGGATAAGATCCCGACTCTTTGGAGGGTTTAAAGCACCAACAACACAATAAGGTTTTGTCTACTTCATGTCTTAAATATTCTCATTAATAGCTTATGCTGCTTAGTCTATCTGATGCACTTGGGATGCATTAGACACCGAGCTTCTCATCAACATCTCAAATATCTCTTGAGAAGTCGTCCATGACTTCCTTTCTAAAGGATCCAACTCTATCGCATTACTTTGTCTTAATAGTTCTAATCTCAGAGGCCTCGTTTACTTATTCACAAACATAAGACAACTGCCCTCAGGAAGTTCTATCCTTGAAAGGACCCCATCTCGCCACAGTCAGTCACTATACAAAAAGTGCTCATCAAGTGAATTGTAAAATGAATACATGAGGGGAGGACCATGCGCTCGCTATACCTCAAGGGTCAGGTAATTTAGTATACAAGCCAAAAAAAAAACAGGCAGAAAGAGCCAAGTGAAGTTTCTTGAAGGATGCTAAAGTGGGGAAGATGCGGGAGCGTGGTGTGGTGAGAGTGGCTGGCTGGTGAGGCAGATGGCCGGGGAAAAGAAAGACCCAGAGGGCTGGATCAACACGAGGTCCAGGGCGCCGAGCCGGTGCAGGACTCCTGCAGGCCCTGAGGGGAAAGGAGGGGATGATTCCTACCTCGCGCCTGCAGCAGTCGCAGCGCGCGCTCGTACAGCGCCGAAGCCTCGGCGTACTGGCCGTTGCGGAAACTCTGGTTGCCGGCAGCGCGGAGCTCTTCCACAGAGTCTGAGAGTGTGGGGGCCATCCCGGGAGGCCGGCAAACAGGGACCACCTGCGTTCCCCGCTGAGCAGTGCGCAACAGCTTCCGGGTGGAAGCAGCGGATGCGTGCCCTTAAGGCCCGCAGCCGACTGGCCTCACGGAGGTGGTGATAGACGGGGTCGCGCCTACGCGGCCAGGGATGGAAGGAAGCGCGGGATCAAGCCCTGGGAGGGCTTGGTGCGGCGGTTGGATGCGGGGAAGAAAAGAACCAGGAAGGCTGGGCCAACCTGAGGCCCGGTGCGGGGATGCGGGTAGAGGACGCAGGCCCGGGGGGGAAACGTGGGGCGGGTTCCTACCTCGCGCCTGCAGCAGCCGCAGTGCGCGCTCGTACAGCGCGGAGGCCTCGCCGTACTGGCCATTGCGGAAGTTCTGGTTGCCGGCAGCGCGGAGCTGTTCCACAGAGTCCGAGACTTTGGGGGCCATGCCGGGCGGGCTGGTAGACAGGGACTAACGCGTTTCCAAGCTCTGTGGTGCGCAACAGCTTCCACCCGGAAGCTACGGCTGCGTGCCTTTAAGGCCCACTGCAGCCGGCTTTGAGGGGGCGGGGCCAAATGGGCGGGACTATGTGGCCAGGGGCGGGCGGAAGCCTGGGTTCAAGCCCTTAGGTAGGTCCCGCTGCTTGTCGTTGCCCAGGGGCGGGGCTAAGAGGGTCGGGGGCGGGGACTTTGAGAAACAAGGCCCTTAGCATGTGCTCAGTCTGGAACCGGTAGTCAACAAGCTTAAAGAGGGTGGCGCTCTGGTGCTGAGGCAACAGTGGCTGAATCACGGTGGGAGGTGGATAATCTTTCCTCGTGGAGCTCACAGTTCGTTGGGCCTGAGGAGCAATTAGTCCACGACTAAAAGAAGGCGCACTTTTCGTCAAGATCTTAATACTCTAGAGATGGAAAAGCAGGGCGATGCAAACCTATGGAAGGCTGAGGCACCCTCGAGAACTGTATGGTATAGAGTGAACGTGGTGAAAATTTATCATACACGCAAAAGAATACAATGCACTTAAAAAAAGAAATAGAAGCAACAAAACCCAAAGTTCAAGTCTGCAATTCTACCACTTGGGAGGCCAGGGCCAGGTTAAATGAGCTCCTGTTTTCAAACAAAACCAAGAAAACACAATGATGTTATCGGTGCTAGGTTATTTCTCCGTTGCCGGGGAAATGAGCCAATTTAAACCAGATTAGATTATATTAAAGACAGGTTTATTGGGAAACTGCTCTCGGGCAATTCACTGGTCCCAAAGAAGACGGCCAGGGAAGTCGCCATGGTGGGGGGGAGGGGAAAGAGAAAGAAAGAGGTGCTTATACACCAAGAGAAAAGAACGAGAGACAGACCAAAATGTCTGGATTATATAGGGAAGGGCCTCTGGGGAAAGGGCAGCCCAGCCCCTGGGCTGGAAAGTTCAGGGGGTGGGGGCAGGGTATGGCAGGTAGGAACTGAGAGATGCTGGGAGAGCCTGGAGCTCCAGGGAAACCAAACAATAGGAAGAAACCAGGAGGAGGCTGTTAAGCGTGAGCAGGCCGCGGAAAGTCTCCGAGGGTTAGAAGTGAGCTGAAACCTGAGATGAAGGGAACAGGATTCCAGAGAGCTGGAAAGCACCTGGCATCTTGTAGACCATAAAACTTATTTAGTGGGTAAATACAGATGAGTCAAGATCTTCCACTGAAGCTGGCTCTGGTGGCGTACGCCTTTAATCTCAGCACTTAGGAGGTAGAGGCAGGTTGGTTTCTGAATTCGAGGTCAATCTGGTCTACATACATGTTCCAGGCCAGCCAGGTATATATACAGATGCTGCCTCAAACAAACCCCAAACCCCTACAAACCCCAAACTAAAAATATACTCCCCATCCCCTAAAAACAACAAAACAGAACTGTGTGGTTGAGTCTAGAAGGTCATTTTTGGACTAAGTGGGTCTGCCCGTTTTTGGGGTGTGCCAGGTCCAAAGGGAAACATCTCCCCCCATTTCCTTCCCAAAAAAGGGCAGGCATGTGCTGAATATTGAGAGGGTAAACAAAAGGATTGCTGGTGGATAGATCGAGTATTCTTCTAGAAACTGTTAGTTTCTGTCTCCCAATAGGTGCCACTCCATTATCTTCCTCGCCTTTGGCAAAGGAGCCTTATGGCTGGCTATTGAGACATAGCTGTTATTACATATCAAAGCCCAAGCCAACCTGCAGGCTCGTTGAGTCCCTAGTAACATGTATCTGTTATGAGCATCCTAGCCCTCCTTACCTCCTCCACTATACTCTCAGGCGGTTCTAGATTATAACTAGCTCACTCCTCTCCGCGGTAGTTATGCTATAGCAAAGTCCCGACCTGCTATTCTCTCTTCGCTATTTTCTCTGCCCAGAAGATAAAGCCCTGGCTTTGGCCAGCCTGTTTCTTCCTCTCTGCTCAGTGTTTGTTTACTCTCATCTACAATAAAACCTCGCCAGTCGTGGAGCAGATATTTCTGTGGTTTCTTTACTACGCTCTAGTTTACAGAGTACCTGGGGCATTTCCCCTTGGCTCTAACAAGAACTCAATTCTTATCAAGCCCATGCTTTGCTAACAGCCTCACCGCCTGAGAAATTGGAGAAACCTCAGTTAGGCTCGAGAGTATTCAGTCCAAAGGCAAGTCAAGGAGAGGGTGACGCTAACACTTGAGCCACTAGAGGCCGCCCGAGAGGAAATTCTTTGGTCTCAGACTTCTGTATCCGCCCGCCACTGTACCACGTGACTCACGCCGATCAGCCCGGCCTCCTCTCGCTTCCGGTAGGGGCGGAAAGCGGAAGTGTGGGAGGGTTTGCGGGGCGGGCTCCCGGAGGATGGAGCATTGAGGCAGTCTGGGCGGCTGCTGGCAGCGCCATGGAGACCGTGCAACTGAGGAACCCACCGCGCAGGTGAGGGGCCGTAGGCTGAGAGGAGGAGAGTTGGATGGGAAGGGAAGGCGCGAACTTGCTCAGGGTGGACCCGGGCGTGCAAGCTCCTGCCGGGCGGAGAGGGACCCGCGAGGCTAGGGACCCGGCTGCAGGAGCACCTGCTGAGTGAGAGAGCATCCGCTGGCCGGGATAGAAGTGGTTGTGGTTAGAGAGAGCACTCTCTGGGCAACGTGCGGACAAGTTAGGGAGACACCAGCAGAGGCCGGGGAAAGGCGCCCCAAGAAGGGTCTCGAGGATGTAGGGGCGAATGCTGAGGCCGGGTGAGAGCGAGGACTTACTGAGAGTGTCCTGAGTACCACAGACCGTGCGGTGGTAAAAGGTCTGATGCTTTGCTTCTGAGGCAGAAGTCGTTAGAAAAATTGATTGGAAGTCTCATAGCCAGTAAGAGATGGAGTGGGGTTTTGTGTCCTGTCTAAAAAGTCTTTGCTTTTAACTGCCTTACTGTGGAAGTACCAATGCTTCGTGGTTCTAGTAGTGGAGAGAGGGTTATGGGGGATAGAGTTTCCAAGGGTTTTGAGGGTGTCAACCTCATGTAGTAGTGGTGATGGTAATTAATGGCTTTTATTACTGATATCCTGAGTGTCTGCCTAATTTTCTTCAAATCCTCCCTAGTCTTCCAACACCCAAAGTTGGGACGTTGATAAGGGGGTGGGGTGGGGTGGGGGAACCGGGGTTGTGTAAGCTGAGGTCCAATAGAGTTTAGACACAGTAGGTTCAGTCAGACTTTGTCCTTTTCCAATTCTGTTTCGATACTCTCAAGTCCAGATTCTGGAAGTATCTAGAATTGTTTTGGGTTAAGATGAAGGGGACTGACTTTAGGAAGTCTCAACTCCTAAACTGGCTGTTGGTGCGTTGGACCGCTCCCCCTCAGGAGCCTGAGGGAGTCATGCTTCTCTCAGATACAGCCAAAAACTTGGGTTTCACAGTGAAGACGTTTGACTTCCTGCAGCAGAATGAGCACTAAAATAGGAAGTGTTCAGAGTAAGGGAGTGCCCCGCACCCGAGAGGTGAAGGGAGCAGATTTGAAAGCCTGGGGCAGCACTCTTGGTGGGGGTGGGGTGGGGGTGGGGTCGTTGGAAGTACACAAACATGGAATCAAGCAAACGGCTTCTTAAGATGGGCTCAGGTTTGACTTAGTGTGGTGTGCGAGGCTCTAAAAGCAATAATTATTAATTATTACAGCCGGAGAGTGCTTACAGGTCGGCAGGCACTGTTTTAATTGCTCTCCATCTCTCCTCTTCAACCATGCGAAATTGCTGGTGTTTGACCACTTCTGAGCTTGTAGAAGTGGTACTTTGAAATGGTACACCTTACTGACGCAACCGGCCTTCACAACGATCATAGGAGGAGGATATCCTTGTCTCCTGACTGTACAGATGATGAAGCCAGGACACAGGGAGGCAGGGCATTTGTTAGCTGCCCCATAGTCAGAGGCGCAGTTGAAACGTTAATGTCTGGTGATCTAATCTTAACACCCTTGCTCTTGGCTTCCCTACTCTGAAGCCTCTCTGGAAGTTACCTGTTCCATTGGGTCTTTGTGTATACACATCTTAGCAGCTTGTTACTCTATGTGTGCAGTCAGTCACCACTAGACCAGTGTATTCTCTTTGGTTCCTTTCTCCCAAAACCTTCATTTAATTAAAAGGTTTTTTTTTCCCCTTTGTGTTTGGTGATAGTGGGCGGGGTGAATTTTTTTGTTTTGTTTTGACTTTGCTCATTACTTGTTGTCTTTCTTTTTCTTTTTCTTTTTTTCTTTTTCTTTTTTTTTTTTTTTTTTTCTGAGACAGGGTTTCTCTGTGTAAATGTTCTGGCTGTCCTGGAACTCACTCTGTAGACCAGGCTGGCCTCGAACTCACAGAGATCTGTCTGCCTCTGCCTCCTGGTTGCACCACCACAGCCCAGCAACTTTCCTCATTCTTACAGCGTTTGGATTTTAAGAACTGTAATAGAGTGCAAGAGAAGAGTGTTGCAGGGTCGATTTGCTGCTGTTCTGTTCTGTATTTTATTCTCACCGGAATTAACTGGTTCAGATTACTGCACCACACCTAGATGGTTTAAGCAATGGAAATTAATTTAATTTTTTATTTAGTTGCCATTCTGGAGGCTGGAAGTTGGAAATCAGATGTCTTTGGTTTACAAACGGCCACCTTTCCCCCACTCTTCATGTGGTCTTCGTTCGTATCTCTCTGTGCCCTCATCTCTTCTGATTTCAAAATGGCCTATCTCCAGGTACAACCTAATACTCTGAGGTTCTCTGAGTTAGAATCTTAACAGTCACACGAGGGAGGGGCACCGTTAGTTTAGTTACCCTTTTTGTTTATTTTGAGACAGGGTCTCACACAGGTGTCCTCAAACGCTCTACAATCCTGCAGCCTCCAGCTGCCTGCCTCAGCCTCCCGAGTGCTGAGATTACAGGCAGAAGCGACTGGACTTGACCACTCTGTTAGTAAGATGTTCCGGTTATCTTTCATAGCTGTAATCTGGAACATTCTGCTAGAGGAGCAAATGTACGTAAATGCATCGAGCCTCTGAGCGATCTGACATGGGGTGGTCGATTGAGAATGAGTCATCTGCGAGGTCACTTTATGACGGCTCGTGTTCGGAAAAATACAGATGTCTTCTTGAGAGGTTCGGATGGTCTGTGCCCCAACTGTCTCAGTGCAGGACATGCTCTCTGCAGTCATTAGCTTGACGTTTGTGTGGGACTCTGGCTAATGATGGATCGGTGACTCACAAGAGTTAGTGATTTTAAAATGTAAGTCGCTGTTGGGTAATGGTGTAGTAGAAGGCTTAGGCTGCATTCCTAGGATGCTGGCCATTCCTGTGTCAGCTGACACAGGAGACGGACGTCACCAATATTTGGTGTGTGTAATTGCATTGGCCAGGCCTGCTCATTATGAGCAAGTAAAACCTGGCAGACGATGTCACCCCTGTGTGAGCCTTGCCACCACAGTTCACCAAAGTCAAGACTATTTGGGTGGTATAGTCCTCATCCTTGAGGACTCAGTCACTTAGCAGCTGTCTAATAGGAATTTATTTGTTGATAACCTACTAGTTAGCATCTCCGAAGAAATTTTATTTTCATGAGCCAGGTGTGTGGTGTACGCTTTTAACCCCAGCATTCTTCTGGAAGGCAGAAGCAGAGGAAACTCTGAGCTTGAAGCCAGCCTGTCTGTAGAGCGAGGTTCAGGACAGCCAGTGCTACAGTGTCTCAAAAGAGAAAGAACGAAATTCTAGTTTGTTAACATAGAGAACACAGAGATTGCTACTCAAGGTTATGGGACTGCCATTTGGCTTATCTGTTTAGCAGATATTTTTCTGACCATCTCTCATTTATTTGAGAAAATAAACCTTCTTTAAGTTTGAAGTGTTTAAAAAACTCTCACGAAGGTTTAAAGTTTGTCTGTCCTAGTCTTATCGAGTCTTGCAACTGTCTCTTAGGGCCCTGGGAGTTTCCTTTGTTATTCTGTGGTCTCTGAAGTACTGACCTTTGCTTTTGTTACGCTCTAAGAGTCAACACTTGAATACTTTCTGTAAGCTGTTTATCAGAGTTTATTCCTGATGAATGAGGCATTGTCCATCGTCCGTACAGGGATGAGTGGGGTTTCACCAAAAACTCCCAGTATAAGAGCTGTTGGTTTTCATTTCTGAGTTCGTAGAAATACCACTTCTGAAGCGTAAGAGGAGTCTCACTTCAGCCCTTTCGTTTTGAAGCTGGGAGTTTTTAAAGAAGTCATTGGGATTTTAGTTTTAGGATCTTTTAAGTCTCCAAATGTCAGTGTGTTGGTTGATCTTCAAGTCGAGACGTTAAACTCTCTGTGGTTCTGCATTTCTTTGTAAAATTATGCAGGCTCCCCTTGACGTCAGGGCTTGTTGTAGTTCATGTGGTCAGGCTTTTTTTTTTTTTTAACTTTATATCCTTCTGATTTTTCTATTTTTATTTAAAGTAATGTCTTAAATATTGGTATCTTTCAGATCAAACCTTTTTTTTTTTTGCACAAGAAATTGATAGTGTGGCTGCTTCCACATTTCATACCGTTTCCTGAGCTGTCTTTTCTTTGTTGTCCTTTGTAGTTTCAGGAAACCATTGTGTAGAACACACACACACACACACACACACACACACACACACACACACACACTTATATAGGCATACTCTCTCTACAGCAAACTCTTTAAGTCTGTTAGTGTGTTTTATCAGAGGTTTCAGAGTTTTACATTTGAAAAGTTGCTTTATAACCTCTCCAGTTTATTACGAGGGTCTCGCATTGGTGCAGAGTTTGAACTGTGTACAAGTAGAGACTGGCACATTGATTTTGGGCACTTGTGCCGTCAAGTTAGTTTGTACGTTTGCTTCTGTATAAATGTCTGCTTTCTACTTCCTGTTTCTGTTACCTATAGAACTTAATTGGGTAGACAAGATGACCAAAACTTTCCCAATAGAGGGAAAAGGTCAGTTAGTACAGTTCAGGCTTAAATATACAGCCTTACTTACACACTTTTTTTTTTGTTTTGTTTTGTTTTTTAAGAGATAGCTATGCCATTTAAACTTACAGAATTATTTTACGTAATGTTTGACTCTGTGCTATAGCATTTCAGTCACGTGATACTTTATTTTCCATACGTTTTCCAACCATACAGAACTTGGCCTTCTCAAGGCAGTCTATATCACTTTAGGGCAGCTCATCTTATTAAAAAATTCATACAGGGGGTTGGGGATTTAGCTCAGTGGTAGAGCGCTTGCCTAGGAAGCGCAAGGCCCTGGGTTCGGTCCCCAGCTTCGAAAAAAAGAACCAAAAAAAAAAAAAAAATTCATACAGATGTTGAACTGAAATTTGATTCTTTATGTTCTGGTCCAGAATGTGCTCATTGGGTAACCCAGCAAAAGTATCCCTCCCACAGAGCAGTCCGTTAACGTCCTTTTTTTTTTTTTTTTTTTTTTTTTCCGGAGCTGGGGACCGAACCCAGGGCCTTGCGCTCGCTAGGCAAGCGCTCTACGCTGAGCTAAATCCCCAACCCCTGTTAACGCCTCCTTTAAAGGAGCCAGGGTGGTGGTATATACCTGTAATCCTAGAACATGAGAGTCTGAGGCAGGGGGATTGTGAGTTTGATGGTAATCTTGAGTTATAATCTGAGCCTGACTTAAAACAAAACAAAACAACCCTCTTAGCTCGCCTTAACTATTAGTTGCTAGTAGGGAAATTACTTCACAGAGCAGTTCCTAGAACGGTAATTGTAAAGTATAGTGTTCTTTATTTTTTAATTGCAAGTAAGACACATTTTGAGTTTTATCTCTTCATCCACAGGCAGCTGAAAAAGTTGGATGAAGATAGTTTAACGAAACAGCCAGAAGAAGTGTTTGATGTCTTAGAGAAACTTGGAGAAGGGTAAGTATAGATAAACTACGTCTGACCGTGAGTCCCAGTCTTAGCCCCGACCTAGCAGCCGAAGAATGTGAACTTCTCTCCTGTGACACTCAAGCCTGCTCCTGAGTCTCCTGTCAGCATGGCTTCTGGGTGCTGGGGGAGGTGCTTCTGGGGGAGGTGCTTCTGGGTGCTGGGGGAGGTGCTTCTGGGTGCTGGGGGAGGTGCTTCTGGGTGCTGGGGGAGGTGCTTCTGGGTGATGGGGGAGGTGCTTCTGGGTGCTGGGGGAGGTGCTTCTGCTACGTGCCACGCCTTTGCATTCTTCAGCCTCATCACTACACAGATTTAGTGAACTCCAGGCTTTTCAATACGAAGTCATCTGTTGTTTTCTTTTACAGAATCCGTGATTCGTATGGGTTTATATTGTTAACAGGAAACACTATTTAGATTACAGTTCATTCATTCATCTTTTAAAAAGTCAGCCAGGAAGGAGGCACATACCTTTAATTCCAGCATTTAGGGGGTAGAAGCAGGTAGATCTTGTGAGTTCGAGGCAGATCTGCTCTACATAGCATGTTCCAGGTCAGCTACATAGTGAGACCCTGTCTCAAAATAAAAACAAAAACAAAACAACAACAAAACCAGGCTTAGTCAATTTTATATGCTGTTCAGGATTTCTGCCTAGTGTGTAATCAGCTAATCACCAGTCAGTGAAAAACAGGAATTCAACATTTCCATTGCAGCTTTGTGAAAAAGAGCAAATACACTGAGAACGGTTTGCATCTTCCCAGGAGATCCAGCATCCCAGTTGGGAACCGGTGGGCTCTTAACATACCGTTCTGGTGGAGGTTCTGAAATGCCGCTCCATTCAGTGATAGATGGTGGGCGACCGACTTTCACTGATAGCGTAGGGCATCACGTGAGAGTTTCTGATACTTCTGCATATCATTGCAGTCTAAGTCTGTGTTTTCCTTCCTTCTGTAATGACCGGTGCATGAAAATACCAGGGATACCTTAAGTGTTTACCTTTTGAGTACGTATCAGAGGTAGTTGATGTGTAAGCAAACAAGTGCGAGCTGTATGAAATTTCTGTCTCTCCAGAATACCTTTGACTAATTAATGACTGACGTGACCATATGCTTTTTTTTTTTTCCTTTCTCAGTGGTGCTAGGGATTGAACCCAGGGTCATGCACATGCTAGGCAAGTGCTGTGCTGGAGCAAAGCCTCCCTCCCCTTCCCTGACCGTTTTGAGAGTTTAGCATTATTTATGTTTAACACAGATCTGTGGCGATAGCAAATCCAATTCTGGATTGCATGGAGTAGATTTTTCACGGATTACCTCCTTGTTAAAAACTCGAGTCTTCAACTTTCTGTTAGTTGCAAAAGTACTCTTTGGGATCCATCAGACAGTGAAGCAGGGGAAGGAAGGATGAGAACATGCGTTGTGGTGCTCATGACAAGCCTGAGACGGTGGAAGACTGCCAGCCGAGCGGCTTCAGTAAAGGTACCTTTAGCCTGGCATTATCCTCCTCCTCCTCCTCCTCCTCCTCCTCCTCCTCCTCCTCCTCCTCCTCTTCCTTTCCCTCCTCCTCCTCCTCCTCCTCCTCCTCCTTTCCTCCTCCTCCTCCTCCTCCTCCTCCTTTTTAAATGATTTCTTTATGTCTATAAGTACACTGTAGCTGTCTTCAGACACACCAGAAGAGGGCATCAGATCCCATTACAGATGGTTGTGAGCCACCATGTGGTTGCTGGGAATTGAACTCAGGACCTCTGGAAGAGCAGTCAGTGCTCTTAACCTCTGAGCCATCTCTCCAGCCCTAGCTTGGCATTCTTGCTATTCTCCTAAAGGCGCGTAGTCCATGCGCCTTCATCAAACAGTGTTCACAGGTTATTTTTGGGATAGGACATAAATCTGTAGACATAATTGTATGGTTTTTCATTTTTAACAAAAGCATGTTAGAGTAATGAAGTCACTCAAACCAGAGTTAAAGGTTTTGGTGTCCTATTGATTAGTCATAGCACAAGACCTTATATAATTTGGAATCTCATAACCCTTATCTATAAAGTGGGGATAGTAACAATATCTATTCCATGGCACCATGAAGGATTGCATGAAATACTAGAGAAGTACTAGGCACGGTGATTGTCATGCACTGAGTGCTCTGGAAGTCACAACTGTTGGTTTTGAGTTTATCAGCTGACACATTTTTCAGAGCTTACACCAAATCAAAGCTAAATCTCGTCTTTAAGTGCAGTTAGGAATTCTTGGTGGGAGTATTGCTTGGGGTGCTTAATTTAGGAAATATCACAGTTATAGTCAGGAAATGTCAGAAACCAAGTAAGTGATCTCTTTTTCTTAATAGTGTTTAGATATGGATGACGTCAACAAAGAACGTGGGAATGGCCCTCTAAAGATCCTTTCTCGTGCTGTCATCTCTTGAGCTCCTGAAGGACACCACAGACACGTGGGTTTTTGTTGTCCTGATGTAGTGAACCTGAGCAGATTCAAGGAACCAGCATGCTCCTGAAGGAAGACCTTACCTTCGCTTCTCTAGGATGCTACCACGTCCTCAGATGTTCCTTCTGGGAAGGACTGTGATTTCCAGTGACCCGTGGCTTGTTCTCAACGTGAGCGTGTGCTGAAGAACCACAGAGTTCTGGAGCTGTGGTCATGCTCTTGAAGAAGTCACGTGGCTCTGTGGCAAGGCAGTCACAGCTTCGAGCACCCGGCGTTTTGAGAACGGAGCCTAGCCTCTTGCTTCTGTTATTCCAAGCTTTACACAGGGGCTCCTATAAGTTCTTCCTTTTTTCTTCAGTCTTAGAGTCTCGTGCACTTTAGGCACCTGCTCTGTCAGTGAGCTCTGTTCCTACCTTCGTTACGTTTTATTATTAGATAACAAGTTGTTCCCGTAGTTTCACAGCTAATGAGTGCTAATGCCTGGAACGCTGTGGAGAGCTTGTTTGTGAAAATGTTACTCCATGAGAGCAGACTTCCAGAAGCAGTAGGTGTGGGAGAGCCGCAGCACGAGTGCTGAGGGAAAGAGTTCTGCACCCAGCAAAACTCGCTCCAGCATGAAGCCGACATGAAGAGATTCGTACACATGTGCTCCGTCTAGCTGGATGTCAGTAAGAGAGTACCTGCCAAGAGTGGCTAACTGCGGAGGCACGCACCGACAGACTAATAAACTTCCCCAAGTGGATAGTTGACCCGATAATGGTCGGTCTGGCCAGTTCCTACAGTTCCAAGACGGTTATGTTAGTTTCAAGTGTCATTCCCCTTGACAGTATCCAAAGCAAGGCCGAACGTGACAAGTGGAAATGGACAGCCTGGTCTTACCTGGGAAGAAAGTCTTGAGAAATCTAGCTGTACACCAGCCAGATCTAGGTTAGGTTCCTGCTGCTGGTTCATTCCCCAGGAAGAGAAAGGGCGCAGCCTATCATGATTCTCCCCAGGGACCAACAGGAAGGAAGGGCACTGGCTGGGTCTTCCACACGTGCTCACCAGTTGTTTGCTCTGATAAAACAGAATTGGAAGCTCCTTTGAGTTTAAGTATAAGGGATTCAGACAACCTTTTCCGTGTTCTGCATTCATAGATATTTCTTTCGTTTTGAAAGAAGGTTTTAAAATCTATTTTGACATTGGGATAATTCCTTCTTGCCAGTGACATAGCTCTGCTCTTGACCACTTAGGCCACATTCTTCATTTTGATTTTCTCTTCACTAAGACAGTGTGTAGAAATGGGTGTGTTTGTGCAATCTATTTATTCCTTTTGAGTTTTCAGTTTTTTGAGACAAGGATTCTCTACGTAGCCCTGGCTATCCTGGAACTCCCTCTGTAGACCAGGCTGGCCCTGATCTTGCAGAGATCCACCTGCCCTGGTTTCCCAAGTGCTGGGATTAAAGTTGTATGCCACACTGCCCAGCATGTTTGGGGAATTAAAAAGATGGTTTTCTCTTATCACTGAGTGATGCCCAGGGTATTAATGAAAACAAATGTCTGTAAGGGTCCAGAGTGTTTCTCGTGAGCACCATAGCTGTCTGGTTAGGGAGGGTTTTGTTTTTTGTTTTTAAAGATTTATATATTTTAATTATATGAGTGCACTGTTGCTATCTTGAGACACACCAAAAGAGGGCATCTGATGGTTGTGAGCCACCATGCGGTTGCTGGGATTTGAACTCAGGACCTCTGGAAGAGCAGTCAGTGCTCTTAACCACTGAGCCATCTCTCCAGCTCCTGTTTGTGTTTTGTTGCTGTAATCTTGTGAAGAAGACAGTTGAGGCACAAGGCGCTAACTCAGGTTTATAATAGTGTGTATCAGTCTGCTGTCTTTAGATTCTAAACCTCATGTTCTTGTAGCGCCTAGATTGAATGAACATAGAACCTTGGTTTTGTTAAAAAGCTTTTCGGGGGAGATGAAACGCAAGGCAAAAAAGATTTGAATGTGCTCTGTTCATCTGATTCTGGCACGAAAGAGACTTGGGTTTTTGTGAGAGTCTGTGTTTAAGCCTTGTAGCACTTGAGTAAGGACAGAGAGACTGAGGATAGAGTGGCCGTAGGAAAACAGACACAGGCATTGTGTTGCTGTGAAGAGAAAACGAGCATGGAGTTCAGACTGTGTGGGCTCAGCTCATAGCTCATCACTTACGTGAGCTTGGGTAACGTGATTGGCCTCACCTGCTCTCGTGTCTCGGCGCTCTGGCTCCATAAAGGGTCTCCTTCCCCACATGCAGGTCTTATGGCAGCGTGTACAAGGCGATTCACAAAGAGACCGGCCAGATTGTCGCCATCAAGCAGGTGCCCGTGGAGTCGGACCTGCAGGAGATAATCAAGGAAATCTCAATAATGCAGCAGTGTGACAGGTAAAGCTCGTGGGGTCCTTCGACAGAAGGAGCTTCTGCATCCGCTGGGGTTGCACCGCTGGACACCACAGAGACTGATCTGCTAAGACGCCCTCCCGAGGGCGGGGTCAGGGATCACCGTGCTTGTTCTTTCTGAAAAACAGGAGGAAGCATGTTATGTTTTTGTAGGTAGTTTCCATTTTTGTATTTTTTCCTTCATCTGTCAGATCTTTTAGAGACTAGGAGGAAGAGGCAGAAGGTGGTACTGGCTTTCTTTTTATTTTTCTTTTCGTACTGCTCTCTCTTCCCATTGCGCAGTTAGCTAAGATAATTCAAATACTTTTTAGCTCCAGAAACCATAGAATAGCAGATTGGCGTACAAAAAGAGAGTGTTTGCTTAGGTACTAACTGTTTCTCTTTTGCTCTTAAGAATGATTCGGGTCAAGAGTACTTAAGTGTTTTATTTTGAGGAACTAAGGTTTGTCAAGCTCTAAGCAGGAAGTTGGCCCCAAAGTCAACCACAGAAGAGCACGTGACCTGCTCTGAAGTTCCATGACAACACAGTGGTTGACAAAGCAGGCACAGGCCAGCACTGTTAGACGTGAGAGTACAGTGAAGGACCGTGCCAGGTCCAGGGCTTGGGAGTGAGGGCGAGGAGGTTCTGCACGGAGGCATTGCTGTTGGCTCCGAGGACAGTTTGGTCAGATCAGTCTGTGACCTCTGTTGGTCAGGCCTCAGCGCTAGACTGTGTGGGGGGCGGTGCATCTCGTTATCGAAGGGCAGCTGTTGCTCTTCTTCCCCCTGCTCTATCTTTTTCTTTTAGTGGTTATTGTCTACCCTACGGACACCTCCACCCCGCCCCACAGCTGGATTGGGGGAATTAAGTTCGCGGGTTTTCTTCTTCTCCACATGATTTCACTTTGGAACTCTCTTTAGTTGGCAAATTGGGGCTGTATCTAAACAGAGTATGGAAATGCTTCTAACTAAAGATTTGATTTTTAAAGATTTACTCATTTTTACTTTTTTTTTTTGTTTTTTGTTTTTTTGTTTTTTTGGAGCTGGGGACCGAACCCAGGGCCTTGCGCTTGCTAGGCAAGCGCTCTACCACTGAGCTAAATCCCCAACCCCTCATTTTTACTTTTTACGTGTATTCCTGCATGTACGTATGCAGCCCACATACGGGCCTGAAGCCTGTGGAGGCTGGAAGACGGTATCAAATCCCCTGGAATTGAGTTACGGACAGTCGTGAGCTGCCGTGTGGGTGCTGGGATCTGAACCCGCGTCTTCTGCAAGATCATCACGGGCTAAGAAATATTTTGAAGATTTTTCTATGTTAAACTTGTATTTAAAAAAAAAGAAGATGGGGCAGAATCCTTGTGTCCTAGGAGTTTTGTTTGTTTGCTTCTTTGTTTTATTTTTATGTCACTGTCTTTTGAGTAAAGGGAGGGTTTAGAGGGCATTTGCCTGGCTTACTAGAAAAAGTGGCTGGAGTTAGAGTGTCAGTAGGTTCCCTCTGTTTTCTGGGAGTTCACAACCCAGGCACGAACCGTGCAGCAGATCTTAGCGGGCAGTACAAGACTGCACAGATCATTTCCCAGCAGTGTGTTAGGACAATAAAGTAAGCACGGACAGGAGGGGAGGAGCAGAGCGCCGGGGACTGTGGACCTCGGGCACCCAGTTACCTGTGCTTTCACAAATGCTCATTTTGTGTGCTCTGTTTTCTTCGCTACTGGCACATGTCCAGGCTGAAGGGGCGTTTGAAATTGCAAGTCAAAGAAGCCAGGATAGTTTTAACTTCTTTCGTTGCTATGCAACCTGGCTTTCAACAGTAGTCCAGCTGTTAATGACACAGTTGTTGACACAGATTATTCATTTTCCTGAGATGCTTGACTTCTCACATATTTCTTTTTTGGTGTCTCTCATCAAATTTCAGACCTAAGGTTTCAGATTTGATGCTAAGTAATCTTTATACTGTATAGTGATGATCTTGCTACTCCCAATTATATCATGACTTTTGGAAGAAAAGAGAAAGAAAAAAATTACCTTTCATCATTGATATGTGTCCCTTGATGTATTATCTGTCCTGTCTCACTGGGAGTGTAACTCTGTTTGCTTTACTCTTTTATAGCTTACCTCCCCCTCTCAAATTTAAATTTCATGTCTGCAACACTTGCATGCCTGGTACCAGAGGCCAGAAGTGGGCATCAGGTCCCTGGAACTGGAGTTAGAGAGAGTTATGAGCCACCATGTGGTGGGAACCAAAACCAGGTCCTCGAGAAGATCAGCAAGTGCCCTTAAGAGCTGATCCGTGTCTCTGATCCTAGGATATAGTAACGCTGTTTATTAACCATTCCTCTGACCGTTCTGTAGACTCGTGGTGGGTCGTGTGTGCTACGGCGTTATTTCTCACGTTCCCTCCTATTGGCTGCTCACATGCCTCATGTTTCTTTTATCGGTTCTGTGTTCATAGCTAATTTTTTGAGAATCTGTGATTCTTTTCTGAAGATAAGTTGTACACTTAGAAATATCATTCCCTTGCTTTGAATCTGTATTACTCTGAGGAAGAGCTATCCTTCATCTTATCAAGAGATTGCTTTCGTTAGGCCTAACTAGAAATAGTTCATTTTTTTGAAATGAGAAGTTACTTTCCATGCATTGAAGAACAGTCCACTAAGTTGTACTGTTTCTCTTTCCAGCCCGCATGTCGTCAAATACTATGGCAGCTACTTTAAGAACACGGACCTGTGGATTGTTATGGAGTACTGTGGGGCTGGTTCTGTATCCGATATCATTCGGCTCCGAAACAAGACGGTGAGCTTACCTACCTCCTCAGACGGTGCCGCGGGAGAGCAGTTTCGCCAGCTTTCTCTGGCCTTTTGTGTGTGTGCTTCTACACCTGAAGAATGACGGTCATTTCCCCATTCCTTGGGTGTCTGCTCTCTTACTCACCTCCCTCACCCTCAGACAAGGAGAATCTCAGTGTGGTCTCTTACCTTTGATCCTTCTAGCCCATCCCGAGTGCTAGGTCACAGGGGTCAGCCACTTTGCTCAGTTCCCTTCTAAACGTGGCAGATTGATACTGACTTGTTCCAGTGATCTTTGTTTATTTCTTATTAGACGAAACCGTTATCAAATCACAGCTTGGGGATGAGTTTTTATTTTGTAATACAGGATTTCATGGGGGAAGAGTAAGTTATCTGGAGCTGACCTTGAACTCACACTCCTCCTGTGTCATTCTCCCTGCCATGTCCAGCTGCCATAGAATGACTTGTAAAACTACTTGGTCTTTTAAAAGTTATGCGTGTCTGCGTGGGTTTGCACACGTGAGTGCAGGTGCCCAGAGAGACCAGGCTTCTCTACCCTGCAGCTGGGTTTGTAGGGAATTTATGAGCCATACATTGTGGGCGGTGGGAATGAAACTGAGGACTTCTGCAAGAGCAGAGTGCTCTCCTAACTGCTGAGTCATCGCTCCAGCTTCTAGAATGAGTTTCAAATGTTGACTTTTGGATTTGAATTTGTCCTCTTACCCAGTATGTCTAGAGTGGCTTCTGCTTGCTGTTGGATGGGGAATAAAACTATTGTAAGCATTATTTGTCATGTCTAAGATGGCAGGATCTGACCCAAGAGTCACGGATTCTAGTTTTCAGTTGCAGAACAGCGCTATGGGCACTAGGGGTCCAGAAGTGGGTCAGAGAGCACAGCATGTGGAGCACTGCGATCCTGGCAGCACACCTTCCAGTACAGAAACAGAGAAAACAGGCAGCAGCTGGGAAGGAAATGCCAGGTGATGAGAAATACTTTGGAAAAAATTAGTAGGGCTTGTGTCTTAGGGTTTTATTGCTGTGAAGAGACACCATGACCACAGGACAACATTTCATTGGGGCTGGCTTACAGTTTCAGAGGTTTGGTCCATCCTCATCATGGTGGGAAGCATGGTGGCACACAGGTAGCTAGGGAGCTGGAGAGGTAACTCAGAGCTCTACATCTTGTAGGCAGCAGAAGGAGACTGTGCCACACTGGGTGTAGCTTGAGCATAGGGGATTTCAAAGCCCACTCCCACAGTGACACACTTCCTCCAGCAAGGCCACACCTAATAGTGCCACTCCCCGAGCCAAGGATTCAAATACATGGGTATGTGGGTGCCATATCTATCCAGACCTCCACAGATGGCGATGGGGAAGTGGTAAAGAGCCTTGGCGGTAGGTCGAGAAGCAGGAGCGAAGGGACACTGCAGATAGGACCCAGCCAGTGTGAAGGCCCCAGAATGCTGCTTGTTTGTATGTTTGGTGTTAGAAGTGCAGCCACAGAGACAGAGGAGGTCAGGCAAGAGAGGTGGGCAGGTTTGATGGTGTTGGGTCGTCTAGGGCGTGATAATAAGGCTGAGTTTCAGTCCATGTGCAGAGGGAGATGTCTAGGCTGTAAGAAGCTAGTGGGTCAACTGCTATGCAGTTTGGAAACCAATCCCAGTTGCCCTGCAGATTGTCAAAATGGGAACATTTGCCTTCGGTTGTAAGAGGGGGAGCGAGCATCTCTTTAAGTCTCTGTAGTGCTGTAAAGTTAGCTTAAGTATGCAAAGGTGAGCCATGAGGTATTAGATAAGTGTAGGGTGGGGCTATTGGCAAATGTTATAAATCTTGTGTTTTATCATTGTTTCCCTTTCTTAATTTACTTTGTTGAAAATTGTGGGTTTTCTTGATTAGACAGTAAGTTCTTTAGCCAAGAATAGTGTTCTGACATAAAATTTATTTGTGTGTGTACATACAAACATATATGAAGGTAACAATAATTAAAAAGAGGCCATGAATTTGAAGGACAGCAAGGAGGGGGGTACATGGGAGGCTTGGGAAGGGGGGAGATGCTATAATTATATTATAATCTCAAAAAATGGATTAAATAATTAAAAAGAAGCCCAAAACCTTGACTGGCTTGTTGATTTAAGATTGAAGCCCTTAGGGTTGGGGATTTAGCTCAGCGGTAGAGCGCTTGCCTAGCATGCACAAGGCCCTGGGTTCGGGCCCCAGGCCCGAAAAAAAAAAAAAAAAAAAAAAAAGATTGAAGCCCTTGGCTGGAGCGATGGCCCCAGGGCACTGGCTGCTCTTCCAGAGGACTCTGACTCAGTTCCCAGCACCCACACGGTGGCTCACGACTGTCTGTAACTCTAGCTCCAGTAAGTCTGACATCCTCACACAGACACGCATGTAGGAAAAACACCAGTGCATAAAAGACAAAAATAAACAAGTCATCAAAAATGCTTAAATAAATAAAATCGATACCTTAATACTAGTTTATTAGTCTATGTGACTTAATTATTAATTTGTTGTGTGTTATATAAAGACCATTTAGTGTGACCACTGCTAGCCACAGATGACTAGAAGTATTATTTAAATTTGAAGAAATAGAACAGAAAGATCTGAAAAGAAAAAAAAAGATCACAGTAGACTGTGGTACTGCTGTGCTAAAGAGGTTGCCAGGCTGAAACCACAGATGCTGCTTGCCCTTGGCCCTGAGTCTGTTCTGATGTTGCTCTCAGCCCCTCATGTTTTATGAATGCTGTCTACATGGGGATGTGGAAGGGTAGGTGCCAGGACACTAGAAAGGGGCCCCCAGGAGGCAGGAAAATCTTAACTTTAAGCAGAAAACTGGTCTATAATTAAACCTAAGTGGATGGTAGCTGTACTTTAAACCCAGCGTCCTGATTGATTGGATTAAGGTCTGGCCACCTGTGAGATATTTTAAATTCCTGGTTAAGTTCCTTTGGGAATTGCCGTTGGGTGTACTTGCAGGGCACGCCCTCTTCTGATCATTGACGCTGCTGTCATGCGGTGGTTGGTTTTTGTGCATTTCTACCCATCGGGCTGTTCCCACCGAGCCTCACTCTCATTCTTGTTTTCCTGATTTCTCTCCTCACTGGTCCTCATTCAGCAATGTCAAACCTTAGATAAAAGGGAAAGAGAGTAGTGCCAGAAGTCCAGGCTGGGTCCTTCTAATCCTGGGTCCTTTTGTCCACAGCTTACTCCTGAATGTGGGTTGGTTGTCACATGGGAGCCGTGTGTGGGTTTGGTGGGATCTGTTTCAGACTTGGGTCTGCTCAGAGGCCTGTGCCAGCCTCCAGCACTGTCATTCTAGAGCTATTTCAGTCCCCGCTCTTAATACCAGGGCTACAAGAGTAAGCAGGAGAGGACAGTTTTTAATGGAGCGTGCGTCTGTAATGAGGAAGACTGCATTGTATGTCAGGCTGCCTCTGAGCTGACGCGGTACGAGAAGAACAGAGAATGACCCAGGCGTGGAGAAGGAAGGCCTCTGCTGTTCTGATGAGTGACATTTGGGCAGGCTGAGGAAGGCCTGTGGTACAGATGTACACTGGGAGAGCCTTCCAGGTAGATAGGACAGGCAGGTGAGAGGAGCCAGGGGACTGGAGCTCTGAGTTCACAGTTCACAGGTCGTAGATCACCCGAAACAGGCAGGACACAGCAAGGCTGAAGCAGCCGTGAGAGAGTTTCGATGTAACTTTTTTCTCCTGTGTTAACAGGGTTGAGACTTCTTACTGTCTTTTGTTTTTCAGTTAACAGAAGATGAAATAGCTACAATATTACAATCAACTCTTAAAGGACTAGAATACCTTCATTTTATGAGAAAAATACACCGAGATATCAAGGCGGGAAATATTTTGCTAAACACAGAAGGCCATGCAAAGCTTGCAGACTTTGGAGTCGCAGGCCAACTTACAGTAAGTGGAAATGGGGACTGGTAGCCATAGTTTTGTCTGTGCCCCGAGAAGCCAGTTCCAATAAGTGATTGTGTGTGTGTGTGTGTGTGTGTGTGTGTGTGTGTGTGTGCGCGCGCGTGTGCGCGCGCGCGCGTGCGTGTACACATGTCTGTTGGCTCATGTGCACATTTGTGTGCTGTGGAAGCCAGAGTTTATTGTGGTGGTGGTTCTCCACTGACTCGGAGGTCACTGATTCAGAAAGACTGACTGGCTAGTGAGCTCCAGGAGTCTGTCTGTCTGCCCACCAGTTAGGGATTCCAGGCGCACGCAGGGCCGTAGCGTCCTGCGTAGGGTGGAGCTAGAGAACTGTACTGAGCTTCTCAGGGATACATGACAAATGCTTTCCTGACTGAGACCTACTCCAACCCCTACTTTCTCATTTTTAAAAAATAAAATACTTGATTTAATTGTGTTAGGAGAAATTTGTAGGTTTCCAAGTACATCATCAGAGCTGATAGGAGTTTCAGATCTTTTCCGGGACTCAGGTTCCATGGTTCAGTTTTTCTCGCAATGAAAACTAGCGTAAGAAATGAGCTTTAGTTGAACTCTGATACATCAGGTACATAGAAAGCTTCACTAAACCAGCCTGCTTTCCTCCAGCAAGGCAGCCAAGCCGCTCAGCTGCTGTGCCAGAAGTGCTCCCGCTTGCTTCAGTGTTGGCTCTTGACTTCCCGCCTGCCTCCCCAGCACTTGCCAGTGAGAAAGAAAACTGTTTAAGATGGGGCTAGAGTTACCTCGTTTTTAAAATAACTACTGAATGTGGAATTCTATGTAGGAAAATGGAACAATTCTATGAGAATAAACACTAGATTCCCAACAATTCAGGTTTTCCAGGGTAGTACAGCAAACACTGGGTTTCACACCCTCTCCTCCCCTTCTCCCTAGCTACAGACCTTTTGTTGTGTTGTGTTTGAGACAAGGTTTAACTCTGTCTCCCTGGCTGGTCTGGAACTCTGTGTGTAGACCAGGCTAGCCTTGATAGAAATCCACCTGCCTCTGCCTCCCAAGGGCTAGGATGGTGGCTCATGCCACCATCTCTGTCTGACTTTTTAACTTTAGGAGACGTCCAGTTTCTTGTTTCTTTGGCCACTTAAGCTTCTGGCACTTTATGTAACTAAGAAATCAAGACCTTGTGCGAGATCCCTTTTTATGTGTTTAATGGTCTCAGTTCTAACATTTGCTTTGAGATCTGAGTTAATTTTCATGCTGTGAGTAGGTCTCCAGATACATTCTTTTGTGTATAGGTAACTGGTCATTGATCATTTATTTCAATGACTTGTAGATAAGCCTTTAGCTTTCTTCTGGTGATATATGTGTTGATACTTGCTGAAAATCCAGTATGGCGTATCTGTGGCTTGTCTTGTCTTCTGTTGTCCTGCACCTGGGTCACTGTTGCTGCTCCACTCTTGACTTCACGCTGGTTAGAGTCGAGGCCTTTTACTTCATTCTCATCTTCCAGATTGGTTTGACTCTCCTGGGACCCTGCATTTCTCCTCAGTTTTGGATTAGTGGGTTAATTTTGCCAGAGAAATCGTTGGCATTTTGTGAGACACTGCTTTGAGTCGTGGGTAAGCCTTGAAACATTACCATGTTAGGATTAAGTACTGTAAGCCATGGACCTCGGACAATTTTTCCGTTACTTAGGTCTTTTATTTTTCACCAATGTTCTATCATTTGCACAATCCATATTTTGCCTTAATGTGTTTACGTCATTCCCTTTTGAAACTATTTTAAGTAGAATACTGTTTTCAAATTGTTCATTGTTGGTGCGTGGAGTTTTATGTATTGTGTCCCACAGTGTCACTGAACTTGCCGTTTGTTGCTAGTTTTCATTTTAAAAAGTGTATGTGTATGGCTGGACGGCTCAGTGGTTAAGAGCACTGACTGCTCTTCCAGAGGTCCTGAGTTCAATTCCCAGCAACCACATGGTGGCTCATAACCATCTGTAATGTGATCTGATGCCCTCTTCTGGTGTGTCTGAAGACAGCTACAGTGCACTCATAAATAATATAATAAATTTGTAAAAAAAAAAAAAAAACCCTTTATAAAAAGTGTGTGTGTGTGTGTGTGTATGGCTGCATGCTGCGATGAGGTATACATGTGGGGTTCCACCCTGTTTGATGTTTGAGAGAGGGCATTTTGTTGTTCATGGTGCAGATTCCAGAAGTTCTCCTGTATTCCACTTCCCATCTCCTAGGAGGAATGTAGGATGGGCTGTCAAGCCTGTCTTTCACTGGGTTAGATGTCAGCATTAGAGATGTCAGATCGAGAAGGGGTTTGCAATCCCATAGGAAGAACAATAGTATCAATCAACCAGAACCCCCTAGTTCCCAGAGACTAAACCACTGATCAAAGAGTGCACATGGAGGGACCCATAGCTCCAGCCACACGTGTAGCAGAGGATGGCCTTATGGGGCATCAGTGGGAGGAGAGGCCCTTGGCCCTGTGAAGGCTCAATGCCTCCGTGTAGGGGAAAAGCCTGGACGGGAAGACGGGAGGGAATGGGTGAGTAGGTAGGGAAACACTCTCATGGAGGCAGGGGAAGGGGGGAGGGATAGAGGGACTCCAGAGGGGAAATCGGGAAAGGGGATAACATTTGAAATATAAGTAAAAAAAAAATCCAAGGGAAAAAAAAAGAGGAAAAAGAGATGACAGATGGATGTGAGGTTGGAATTACAGGCATTTGTGGACACCTGATGTGGGTGTTGGGAACCAATCTCAGGTGCTCTGACAGAGTAGGAAGTGCTCTGAGTCACTGCGCACTCCTCTGGCCGTCCTTACTTTACATACATTTCCTTATTTTTGTGAGAGGGATTTGCATTCTAGCTTTAGCTGACTTGGAACTCTTAGTCCCCTTGCTGCAGCCTCCTGAAGGCTGGGATTCGATGCCTGTGCCAAGATGCCTGCTTTCTGAATCCTTCTGTAGACTCTTTGAGGCCAGCATTGCTGTTCTGATGCCCATGCGCACCGTCCTCCCGATGCCAGCCGCCTCAGCGACAATCAGGTGTTCCTCAGTTTTCCCAGTGACTGCCTCAGGACTGCATGCGGTTGTCCGTTTGGCTGCTGTTCAGCCTGCCGTCTGCTTCCCAGCTTACAGAACTTTTTGGTTTCGCTTTGCATCTTTAGATGATTTGGGGAAGATAGATTTGTCCAGTCAGTCATCTTTAGCAGAAGTTTGCAATTATTGTCTTTTTCTGTTTTGTCTTCTGTAGCCCAGGCTCCTGATAGACTCCATCCCTCTGCCTCAGCCTCCTGGGTTAGCAGCGCATGACGGTCTCTCAGGCTCAGTCTCTGATGCAGCTTGGGTTTTCATGTGTGATGTGCTGTTGCACACTGGGTGCTCACTGATCTTGGCTTTCAGTTCCTACTGCTGCCGCAAGTGTGGCAGTAGATGTGTGGTAACCATCGGCAGGGTGACAAAGCAGCTTCTGGGAGGCCAAGGACGCTGTCAGTAGGACAAAACGGCAGCCAACAGATTGGGACAAGGTCTTTACCAGTCCTACATCCCATAGAGGGCTAATGCCCAATGTATGCAAAGAACTCAAGAAGTTAGACTCCAGAGAATCAAATAACCCTATTTAAAAATGGGGTACAGAGCAAACAAGTCAGCTGAGGAGTATCGAATGGCTGAGAAGTACCTAAAGAAATGCTCAACATTTTTTAGTGTGTATTTGATTTTTGTCCTTAGAATAGTGCCCCCTCCCTTTTTCAAAAAAGTTAAAAGACGTGTTCTTACTGTGTAACCCTCTCTGGCCTGTGTAAAACAGGCTGACCTCAAACTCAGAGACCCCTGCTTCTGCCTCCCGAGTGCATGCCTCGTACTCTTGGTTTCCCTCCCTTTTAGGCACAGCCTCATCCTGTAACTGAGGGTTGCCTGGAATTCACTGTGTAGTCTGCTCTTGAAGCCTCTGTCTGCCGAGGGTGCTTGGATTACAAGTGTGAACTAGGATTACAAGTGTGAACTAGGATCACAGGTGTGAACTAGGATTACAGGTGTGAACTAGGATCACAGGTGTGAACTAGGATTACAAGTGTGAACTAGGGCAGACTCAGATTTAGATTCATCCTGTCTCTCTGTCTGTCTCTGTCTGTCTCTGTCTGTCTCGCTCTCTCTCTCGGTTTTTATCTTTGGTGTTCTGTTCCAGCATTGTATACCAGTTCATCTATACATCAGTATTATTCTGGGATTTGTTTTCTATATTTGAGAATTACCTTATTTGAACTTATTTTGGTGAAAGTATAAGATAAAATTTAAGTTTAGAATTTTATACATGACTATCTAGATCTTAGTTTGTTTTTCTCCTCTTCCTTTCTTCCTCCTCTTCCTCTGAGACAGGGCATCATTACATAGTACTGGCTGGTCTAGAACTTTGATATAGACCAGGCTGGCCTAGAACTCAGAGAGGTCTACCTGCCTCTAGCTCCAAGTGCTGGGTTAAAGGTATGTGCCACCACCCTTGGCCAGTGCTTTGTAGTTTGGGGATGTTGTGTCCTTAGCATCTAGTTTGAAAGCCTGTTCAGTTGTCTGTGGGGCATGTACAGCTGACTGGCTTTCCAGCGTGTGCATAGACAGTTACATGAGCCACAGTTTCTGGGTTTAGTGCTTTCTGCTGCTCTTTTAGTAACTCTGTAACTAATTGGAGTTTAGGATACACTGCTTACTTATTCTCAAAACAGTTTCCTTTATGTGAGTGTCCATTTCTAGTTTAGATAATCTAGTAAAAGCAACTTCAGCTATCTCCATTTGAAAGCCCACAAGTTTGAGGTCTCAGCTAAGGAAATGATTAAGCCCAAGTTGTTTCCTTTGTTTTTTAATTTGGTGGCTGTGTGAGGCTAGTTCAGAAGTCATTGCTCCAGACTGACAGAACCTAAGCCACAGGCCCTCAGGGAGGGTGGGAAGAGGATGGGAGACTGCACCTTCGCTGTGTTTCCAAGTCCTCTCCCTCCCTGCGCTTCAGTTGTAGCAAGATTCTGGGAAAGTGTGCACCAGCTTCTTAGTGTAGTAAGTGCCACCTTCCCTTCTTCAAACCGCAGGTGAAACTAGGGACAACTTCTCTATCTCAGCTTGAAGACGATTTTTCTAATTGCACTATTAACCAAGGGAGTCCTACGTCTGTAAGATGGACAGATGAGTAGCCTGCCTTCTGGCTGTGACCTGTCTTGACAGTACTTACCACTGTAGGCTGCTCTTCTGCTCCGCCGGCCGCTTCCGTTCACTGGGTGTTGCATTGTCTTGACTACTGTTCTGTTTGCACATAAATAAAGCTGGATTCGTCATCATTTTGTAAACTACTTTTCTGGTGTTGCAGTAGCTTACACATTTTCCATGCCTGCTTTCATTTACTATTTAGTTTTGTCTACCCTCAAAATTAAGCCCCTTTTGCTCCTGTCTCTCATGTGCATGGGCTAGGTGGGTGTTCACTCTGTTTACCTCTTTAGAGAGTTTTTGATGTGTTATTTCAGTATATAAGTATCTATTGTAATATTTACTTTTCTGTTTGAGCAGGGTCTTATCAGGTATCCCTGGCTGGCCCGGAACTTGCTGTGTAGACCAGAATGGCCTAGAAAGCACAAAGGCCCATTTGCCTCTGCCTCTCGGGTGCTGGGATTAAAGGCTGGGCCTGGGTCTCATTCTGGGTTCCCTGCCGTTCTGGAACGCTCTGTGCAGTCCAGGTTGGCCTTGAATTCTCTGAGATCTTCTTACCTCAGTCCCCGAGGACTCAGATTACAAGTGCTAGGCACCTGTGTGGTGATTTAAAAAAAATTATTTACCATTATTATGTAAGTCAGGTTACAAGTGTTAGGACTTAAACTGTTGTTCATTGAGTACCGCAGCACTGTCTGCCTGATCTTGCCCTCCGTGGTTCAGGTGGCCTCCCGAGTAGCTGAGGTGTAGGTCCCTGGCTTGGTAATTCCTGATCATGAACATTCTACTCTGGCGTGTATGTTATTAGTACTGGTTTAAACTTTTAAAACTTTAATAATTTTATATTTTAATAATTGAAAGTTTTTACGGCCCTTGGCCATTTGAATTTCTTTAGTGGCTTGTCTCATTATGCCTTGAGTATTATTTTTAGATATGTTTCAAGTACAAGGCATGTTTTTCTTCTTAAAATGTTTTTATTTATTCCTTGAGAATTTTATGCATTATGTTTTAATCATATTTTTCCCCTTTCCAGGTCTTCCCCAACTCCTACTTATCCAACTACATGGGTTTTGTTGTTGTTATTTAACTTTTTTAAGAAAACAAAGCAAAGATATGAGGGGGGCCGGCTTATGCTGGCCGGCTCCCCCTGAGCATGGCCTGCCCTGGAGTAGGGATGATGTTCTCGGTGACATTCTGTTGAAGAAAACAGATTTTCCTTTCCCCAGCAGCTGTCAGTTGCAAACAGCTTCTTGGCCCGGGTGGGACATTGTCCCAGCTTCCTGCATGCTGTCCAGTTTGGGTCTCTGTTAACTGCAGAAACCTCTCTGGGATGGCTGAGTGGTGCCGATGTACAGATGTACAGGTGCAGCAATGCGTCGTGAGGAGCTGTTTTTTTGCTGTGTCATTAGCAGAATAAAGCAGCAAGTTTCCCTTAGGGCTGCCGACCTGTCTCGGGTCCTTGGGCTCACCAACAGCAGCAGTAATGGACTCCTCCCTCCCCTGGAGGGAGCCTTAGTGAAATCTAAGCAAAAAGCTAGTCTCAAACAGCCACGCCCCCTCTGTACCACTTGGCCAGAACAAAGCAGTTTTTAATGTCCAAACCATTTCTTTTTCTCAGTTTTCATGCTTGATGTTGGTCTCTCCCCTTTCCCTTTTAGGATACCATGGCAAAGAGGAATACAGTGATAGGGACACCGTTTTGGATGGCTCCTGAAGTTATTCAGGAAATCGGGTACAACTGTGTGGCAGACATTTGGTCTCTGGGAATCACGGCCATAGAAATGGCTGAAGGAAAGCCCCCGTATGCTGACATCCATCCAATGAGGGTAAGGAAGCAGAAAGCTAGTTGGATGACTGACAACTGCTCATCAGAAAGCTATGTGGCATCTTCCTTGGTTACGTTCCAAACAGGAGATGAATTAATTTTATATAATGACAAATGCTTACTGTGGGTGATATTCTTCCCCTGGCATTAGATGTAGTAAGAAATTAATTGAAGGGGTTGGGGATTTAGCTCAGTGGTAGAGCGCTTGCCTAGCAAGTGCAAGGCCCTGAATTCGGTCCCCAGCTCCGAAAAAAAGAAAAAAGAAAAAAAAAAAGAAATTAATTGAATATAGTTCTTCATTCTGCAGCATGCGTCTCCTTGAAGGATATAGGCTATAGAATATAGAAATGTGTAGGTTGACTTACAAATTACATACATTTAATATATACCCTTTAATAACTAAGGTGCCTCATTTTAGCTTTGTGCATATAGGGCTTTCGATTTTATCATTTTCTGTGATCCCCGTTGGGTCACCACCGTCAGACAGCACTTGCTGCAGTGTTTTCTTCAGGGTGTGTTTGCACCTACAGCACTAACCACCATTTTTGTTCATATATTGTCTTTTTCATGCTTGGTTTCTGTAAGAGTTTTGGGTTGTGAATCCTCAGACTCAGAGGCAAAGCCCAGTCTGTAGAGCCAGTTCCAGGATAGCTAGGGTTACCCAGAGAAACCCTATCTTGAACCCTACCCTCCCCGCTCCAAATAATTTAAAGTATTTAATGCAAAATTGTTTCATCTTTCATCAAATGGTGTTTACATAATTTAAAATCCAATAATTAATAGTCTTTTAAAGAAAGATTTATTATTTTAATTGTGTGCTACCTTGGAGGCCAGAGGAGGGTGTCAGATCCTCTGAAGCTAGAGTTACAAGTGACTGCCCGACACGAGTGCTGGTCCTCTGACCTGACCGAACTCAGGTCCTCTGCAAGAGCAGTGCGTGATACTAACTGTGAGCGTCTCCAGCCCTAATATGTGATAACCGTAGCCTTTGAGAAGTAGAATTTAAATGTGCTTGATTTTATAGCAGCCCATAGTAGCTTGAGGTTTTGTTTTTTTTGTTTGTTTGTTTGTTTTTTTTTCTCTCATTTTTGCAGAGAGATGATTTGAGGGTGTGGAAAAATAGCTTAGTGGCAGAGCTCCTCCTTGGCATCCACAGGCCCCATGTTCAGTTCCTAGTGCCATAGTCTCTCTTTACCCTCTACTCACTCTTTCTCTCGCTCCCCTTCTCTCACATTCTCTCTCTCTCTCTCTCTCTCTCTCTCTCTCTCTCTCTCTCTCTCTCTCTCACGCACGCACGCACGCACACACACACACTTTCCTCTTTCTCTCACACACATACATGAAAAGGCTCTTTTATTGTTTTTAATACTGTAAGGTTTAGAACACAACTGCGTGTGAGCAAAGGGAAGGAGAACAGTTATCAGATTCTCTGATTGCTGTACTCCACGTGGACACGCTTTGTGTTGGGATAAGTAAAGTCCCTTTACCAAGCAAATGTAGTTGTAGTTGTTTATATTGAAATGTCATCTTTATTTTACCTAATCTTTTTTTTTTTTTTTTTTTTTTTGGAAAACTAGGCAATATTCATGATTCCTACAAACCCTCCTCCCACATTCCGTAAGCCCGAGGTGTGGTCGGACAACTTCATGGATTTCGTGAAGCAGTGTCTGGTAAAAAGCCCGGAGCAGAGAGCCACAGCCACCCAGCTCCTCCAGGTATAAGCCGCGTCCCCAAGCCGCCCACACACTGCTAAGTTGCTCGCCTGGAAGCAGTAGTGAGGAGTAAGCCAGTCCATGCTGTGAGAGGGGTTTAAAGCTGTTGAGATGGGAGGCCATAGAAAATACTTAACTCAGAACAGCGCAGGAACGGAAGGAAGTGCATCACCCGTGAGTCTAGGTTCAAGAGCAGTAAGAAGCTCAGAAACACTCCACCACCAGGCAGAGGAGTGGGTGGGAGTAGCTCAAGACTGATGTCAAGCCACGTGCGTGTGTCTGGTGAGAGTGGAAGGAAGTGGTGTGAACTACCGTGTAAGGACAGAGAACAAGGGCACGTGTGACTCTCGCTACCAGCCTAGCTCTTCTGGGTGTATTGCCAATGTGCCTGGAGGAAATGATGCCAGAGGCTTATGGCCAAGTCTTCTGCTCTGCAGTCTCACCACCCTTTCAGTTTAACAAAGGCTTGGGGCATTTACCCTGTTGGTGATGGGGGCAGGGATGTACTAATCCCGAAAGGAAATGTGGGGTACTGTCGGAATAAGTTGGGTGTATAGGTAACTCCTGCCCAGGAAGCCTATATGAAACTCTAACTACCAGGGACTGTTGTTGCCCCACAAAGACAGGAGGACATCAGATGGAGCAGGTAATGTCTTGGAGGGTAAAGGTGCCCTCCTGCCTGAATTCAGTCACTAAGACTGGGGTCCTGGAGACCCCAATAAAACAAAGACAAAAGAACCTGTAGATGAGACAGAGAAGTGGCACAGGTCCAAATGGTCATCTGCCTTCTTGGAGGTAGGAAGTAAGTGTGGCTTTGTGCCCCAGGGTTGAAGAGAAAAATTAGACCCACTGATTTATACGACAAGTCTTGCCAGATTTCTATTACGTGCCATGTACTGCTGTAAAGTAAAAATTGTGGCTGGGCAGTGGTGGCGGTGGAGCTCCGTTCCAGGCCAGCCAGGTCTGCACAGAGAAGCCTGTCTGAGAACCAACCGTGTCCGATGTCCCCATTTTCTTACTTAAGCACCCGTTCGTTAAGAGCGCCAAGGGAGCAGCCATACTGCGAGACTTAATTAACGAGGCCATGGACGTGAAACTGAAGCGCCAGGAAGCCCAGCAGCGGGCAGTGGACCAGGACGACGATGAGAACTCAGTGAGTGGCAGGCGCCGTGCTGGGTCAGGGGTTCATGTCTCTTAGGTCTCCCTGGCCACAGAGGCGGTAAGAAGCTGGTGGAGTCAGCTCTTTGTCCTGGGTGGATCTCGTTCAGCGCTGCCGGACACTGTGGCTGGGTCTGCGTGCGCTCAGTGCTCAGGGTTTTCTTAGAACACAGTATTTTGTCTCCATAGCATTTACCCAGTTTATTCACTCACTAAAGGGATAGTGACAGAGACAGAGACTTGGTTTATCCAAGCCCTTCTGAAGTATTTGTACTGTATTCCGGAGTAACCTGCAACTTTTATTTTTTTTTATTTTTTTTCTTTTTCTTTTTTTCGGAGCTGGGGACCGAACCCAGGGCCTGGCACTTGGTAGGCAAGCACTCTACCACTGAGCTAAATCCCCAACCCCACCTGCAACTTTTAGATTCCAAGGGCACTTTCGTTCAGATCTGAGCTGGAAGTCAGGTGAGAAGGGAGGAGGAGGGAGCTCCTTTTGATGAGAGATGCAGTTGTCACATGGGTGACTTTTTGTGATGATTCCTGGTTAAACAAGTGCTTTTCAGCTTCTGAGGTGTTGCATACAACCTGGAGAGGTGTCAGATCCAGGTCTGTTTGCACCAAGAAGAGTAACGGTAATTCAGAAACCTCAGAGTCTTGTGATTCCTTAGCTCCAGTTTACGATTCTGTTCCTTCGCAGGAGGAGGATGAAATGGACTCCGGCACGATGGTTCGAGCTGCGGGTGATGACATGGGCACTGTCCGAGTAGCCAGCACGATGAGCGGCGGAGCCAATACTATGATTGAGCACGGTGACACATTGCCATCCCAGCTGGGCACCATGGTGATCAACACGGAGGATGAGGAAGAGGAAGGAACCATGAAAAGTGAGGCTCTGAGGAGACGCCAACTGATCAGAGACGGGTTCTCACAGCCCCTGCCGTCTTAGTTGTGGATCTGTTGTTCTGTTGCCATAGATAAGTTCCTCAGAGGAAGAGATTAGATTCTCAGTGGCAGCTTTGGCTGGAGGGCTGTGGGGAGCAGGAGGCTGGGGAGGAAGAAAGCTGGCAGTAGGCTGTGGGAGGGAATTTGCTTCTGAACCCCAGTGTTCTCACTGGAGGGTTCCCCTGGAGGAGGGCACATTCATTGTTGTGATACAGAATTCACCTCAGATTGTAATAAGATGTGAGGTGCCGTACATATCTTCAGTTCATTTCCTGATAGTGTCTGTTTAATCAAGGGTAACCGACAGCCAGTCAGAGATAATTGAGCAGATTTAAAAGTTCCGTTAAGTCTTCAGAAACTCCTTCCTTTTTCCTCTCTCCTTGCCCCTTCTGTTCCTGCCATGTTTTACTCCCCTCTCCCTCCTTCCTTTCCTCCCTTCACTCTCCCTTACTTTCTTTGCTGGGGATTAAATCCCTGAGCCTCTCACATGCTAGGCAAGCACTGTACCAGTGAGCTCCCCCCAGCCAGTGCTTCTGCCTTTGAGACGATTCTTCTGTGTAGCTCAGGCTTCTCTCTAACTTCTGGGCTTAGCCATTGCCTGTGGTCAGAGTCTAGGCCTGGTGTTTGTAGATTTTTGTCATTGTTTTGAGGAAAGAGAAAAACCTACATTGTTTGCAGAGTAGCAAGGCAACTATTTAGGCAAAGCACAGGTCAGAATACAGCAAGAAGGCAGTAGGCCACAGGAAGGCACAGTTACTGCCCAAGGCTTCTTTCTGTGAGAGTCCGGTGGAGGGAGGGACTGGTTTCTAAGGGAAGTAGTCTGGGTGGTTCCCTGATGTTGCTTGATAGATGAGTTTATTTGATCACTTCCCCTCTGTACATGCCTCTGTCTGTAATGCAGTCCTGTTTTCCTCAAGTTCAACTGAGAACACACTCCATCTGGTCGTACATGAATCTAAAGCTAGTTCCTGCCAGGTCTGCCTTTCCGGAATGTCTTGTGCCTGGACAGGAGAAGAATCTGACTGCATAGTGTTTGTCTAAGTGTGATGGTCGTCAAGGGGCAGGAAAAGCCCATTCCATTCTTCAGAGTAGGGTGCGTGTGTACCCTGGTCAGATGGGGATCCTCAGTTGCTAACAGGTTGCTAGGTGTGCCTTTAAGGAGGGGAAAGGACCTGCCTAGGTCTTCAAGTGATGCTAAATGGACTCCCAGGTTGTTAAACTCTTCCTAGTGCTTGCCTGTCGCGTGGTTCCCTTGTCTCAGGCTCCAGTCGATCCACAGCCAGGCGTGTGCCACAGACCTGGGTTCTTTCCCTCCTTCCTGGCTGGCCTGTGGCTGGCTCCATTCCCTGAGGTGGCTTAGAGTCCCACACTAGGCTCTTCAGTGACCGCTCTTTGTCTTACCCTGAGGTACAGGCCAACTCACAGAGGAACTAATTGGAGGGTACAGAGTAGCTGAGGTGTAGAGGTCCAGTTTAGCCTAAACCTTGCGTCCATTTAAAGACCTGAGTTTCCTTGGTTATCAGGTTTTCACCCCCTTAACTCCTACACCCATGCTAGGGATCAAATCAGCGCTTCACATGTGCTAGTCTACTGCTGAGCTATACCTCTAATATTTACGGCTTTTCTTCTAATCCAGGGATCAGCAAACCAGTGTCTAGGCCAAGCTAGACTGCCACCTACTTTGGGCAGTAAGCACAACTGGAACATGGCCATAACCATTCCTTTGTTGCTTTTGGCTGCCTCTGTACTGAAAAGGCTGAGTTGAGTACCTGTTAAAAACCGTTGCCTAAAATATTGGCTCTGTTCCTTTACAGACAGAAAGTTTGTTGTCTGGTAGAACACTTGACTAGCTCACATGTGAGGGGCTGGGTTTGATCCCAGAGAGGGGGCACAACTGAAGGGGAGGAAGAAAAGGCGATCAAGGAGCCCTGGGGCTTGAAACCTAAGCAAAGGGCCTTACTGGAACGACATAGGCACAGGGTCCGGATAGTCCAGTAGTGGCTGGCTGCAGACCGGAGAGACTGAGAACCTGCAAGCTGCTCAGCCCACATTCTGGATGTCTTGGCAGTCTCAACCTGGCTCTCGGGGCCTGGAAGACTCCCAGGAGTCACTGGACTGTAGTCCATAATGGAAGACCAAGAGTCTGGAGTCTAACGCACCAATGGATGGCAGTGATAGCGGCTGGAGCAGCCACAGGGATGGCTGTGCCAGCAGGAGGCAAAGTCAGGCTGACGAGCAAGGCTGGTGTGTCTGCCTCCAGGCCCTGTCAGATGGTGCCCTCCACTCTCAGGGAGAGGCTTTCTCAGTCGGTCCTTTCCGTAAATGCCCTCACAGACTGACTTCCGTTGTGTCTGAGTTGGTCCCAGGTGTCATCAGTGCAGGGAAGGACATGAGTTCTAGTCTGGTGTAATCCGAGCGTGCTGCCAGAGTGCAGTAGGAGGGAGGGTCTTTAACTTGGCTGGGGCTCCTTGTAGAAAGGCAGCAAGGCTGGCAGCTCGCAGGTGGGTGGAGGTGTCCCAGCAGAGGGGCTTCTGGTGTCTGAGGGCGTTGCAGGGCAGTGTTCTCACGTGTCTCTACTCTTCGCCTTCCAGATCGTGGTTTGCATGGTAACCACTAACCTCTCGTTTTCAAAGGCAAAATAGTTCCTTGTATCAGTTTTGGGGCTCAGATTCATTATCTCTGAGATTGAAAGGAATGGTAATGTTACATGGGTAGATTCATACATTGATTAAACTTCTGGATGCATTCTTTGTCTGGCGTTTACAAAGTTCAGATCTGGGGCTGGAGAGATCGCCCCACAGCTAAGAACACTGCCTTCTTCCAGAGGACCCGAGTTGTTTCCAGCACCCACATCAGGTGGTTCATGAGCATTTGTAACTCCAGCCTCATGAGATCTCGTGAGACTTTGCCCTCCTCTCCCACATGAAGATACTTCTTGTTGTGTACACACAATCAAATCGTAAAAGAAAAGGTCAAACCTGTGGCCCGGTAAATTCTCTCCTAGAACTAGGCCCAAGGAAATAATTAAAGATAACATTTACAAATTTTTCCCAGACATGCTATTTATTATATATATAAAAATATCAGGTACAGTCCAGCCTTAGCTGAAATCTGAAGGAGAATGGACATTAACTAGTCATTACTTGTGTAAACACATACTGGTAATTCTTGTCAGTTGTCTGTAGAATGCGTGCAGGGCAGACTCTCCTGTTACTTTCGAATGAGGGCTCTATCCTCTTGGTCTCAGTGATGAAGAGGAAATTCCTTGTGAATTGTCCGTTTGGGGCTTGTCCTCCCACTGTGCCAGCAGAGGGCGCTCTGTGATAGGCTATGAGTTGAAATTGTGCTTTCGTTCAAGTTCACTGATAGCCTTTGTATGATGGTATTTATTTTGGATCAAGACTACTTATATTTAAGACTTTATTTTATCTTACTCTATTTTATTTTATGTGTTTGGGTGTTTTGCCTGTATGTATGTCTACACACACACACACACACACACACACACACACACACACACACACACGTGGCTAGTTCCTACTTGTGAGCTGTGGGTGCTGAGAATTAGACCTTGCTTGTCAGAAAGAGCAGCCCTCTCTCCACCCTCACCTTTTAAGGCTGTCCCGAGTTACCACAGCAACGCTGGGGATGGCCTTCATTTCCTTTAGTTAGGAGGTCGGCTACTTGGCAGAGTTGAAGCACTTAAGCACAGCCTCTTCCTCTCAGGTTTTTAGTGACTTTAGCAGGAATTGGTTTTGCAGTTCTTGAGCACAGTGCCACACATAGTCTTTTAAATGTCACCGGTTAAGTGGTCCCAACCAAACAGTGGAATAGGACTTTAAGACAAAGCAGTTCATGTGCAGAACTGATGGGGGAAAGCTATACTATGTAGAAAAAAGTGTTAGAGATGTTTGTAACAGTTCGTTGCTTGGTATGTCCCGATTGTGGTTTTGCAAGTGCAGGGACTGGAACCCTGGGCCCTGCAAGGCAGGTGTGCACAGCGGAGCTGCAGGGTGCCTGAGTGGCGGTTTACTGATGCGCAGAGCTTCGTGTATCTTAGGTACTGGCTTTCTCGGCGTGCGGTTTGCGCTGAGTTGTTTAGCCCTCGCCCACGATGTGAGCCCCGACTGTTGCAGTCCTTCTTAGCAGGCAGCCTTCTCGTGACATCAGCCTGTTCCAGGGTTACATACAGAATTATTTTTTTATTCTTCAAGAAATTTTGCTGGGTGATGATGATGCACCCCTTTAATCCCAGCACTAGGGAGGCAAAGGCAGGTGGATCTCTGAGTTCAAAGTCAGCCTGGTCTCCAGAACAGGTTCCAGGACAGGCAGCGCTGCATAGAGACACACTGTCTTGAAAAACCAAAAGAAGAAGAGAAAAAGAAAGAAGTTTCTTTGTACCTAGATATCTTGAAAATAGTAAATGTTTGAAGAGTTGTAAAGTCTCACTGTTGACAGATGTTCTTTAATGTATCATGAATTTCTTTTCGTTTGTACTATGAGCTGTAGTCGCATTCAACTGTATGGTCCATGACCGTTTATCTAAAGTAGATTCCATGTCACCCCCCTTCTTTTCTGATTCAGATTGCTATTTGAAATTTCTTTACAATGATCTCATCAGTTTCAGGATTACTGGATTCAGTTTTGCATTATGCCCCACGAGGACTTTACTTGATTGTTTTGAACACATAGTTCTGTCCACAAACACGGTTACATGGTTTACCCAGCGTCTCTCTAGGGAACTGTATCATTTATTCACAGACACGCTCTCTATATTCGTATGTGTGTATATCTGTCTGCCTGTCTATTTATTTATGTTTTTGTCGGGGAGGTCTGAGACAGCGTTTCTCTCTGTAGCCCTGGAACTCTCTGTGGACCAGGCTGGTCTCAGCCTCAGCAGAGATCCACCTGCCTCTGCCTTCTGAGTGCTGGGATCAGAGACACGTGCCACACTGCCTGGCACATGTGTGTTGATGAGGCCTTTTTATATAGCTCAAACTGGTGTCAACTTCTGATCCTCCTGCCTCAGCTTCATGAGCATTGCAACTATTGGTATGTAGGGCCACTCTTAGCACATGTGTCCGTGTACACATGTGTGTGCTCATGTGTAGGTCAGAAGTCAACACTGGGTGTTGTTCCCCAGGAGCTGTTCAACTTGATTCTTTGTTTTAGTTTTGTTTTTTAAAAATATTTTTAGTATTCAAAATTGTGTGTCAGTATGTGGGGTGTGTGCGCTTAAGTGTGGACACCTCAGGAAGCCTGAACTTGTAGCCCCTGGAGCTACAAGTGCTGGGCCCAAGTGAATCCTGAGGAGCGTGCACACAGACCTGCTGAGCTGTCTCTCCAGCCTTCAGCTTGGTCTTAGGGCCAGTTCTGAGGGGTTTGGTTTTTTTTTTTTTTTTTGGTTCTTTTTTTTCGGAGCTGGGGACCGAACCCAGGGCCTTGCGCTTCCTAGGTAAGCGCTCTACCGCTGAGCTAAATCCCCAGCCCCGAGGGGTTTGGTTTTATGTTGGTTTTGGTTTTTGTTTTATTTTTATGGCTGTTGTGTTAATGTTTTCAGTGGATTGTTGTACTCATTATCCTATGAGATTCCTAATCTCTAAATTCCCTTTTTATTTCTTATGAAGAAGACCTTGTCTGTGGATTATGGCCTCAGCGTTCCCCCTTTTGATCCATACTCCTTTTTTCTGGTTCGCTCGGATCTCTAACACAGTTTGAATAGTAGTGCCTGTCCTTGTCTTGTTGTTCCCCTGAGGGAAAGTTCCTCTCATATCTTACTTAATTAATACTGAGTCTGATAGCGCAGCAGAATTATAACAGTTCTTCCTTACACTGAAGAATCTTTACCTCTAGCTTTAGAGCTCCTGGTATCAGAACTGGGGTAACATCGTTTACCATCTCGAAGTTTGATTTTTCTTGCTTGCTAGTCTGACTACTGGTAGCTTTTCCCTGGCTCTGCTTCAGCCTCACTCCACTGTCGATGTGGCGTTCTGCTCTTTCCCTTTCTCCCCTTCCACCCTCTGGCAGCGGGCGTTGAACCTGGGGACCTCAGCGCACTGCTCAGGCATTCTGCAGGGAGCTGCATACGAGCTCTGATGAGCGTCTTGTTTATTAGAAACCGGTTTGTTCACTGTTGTCACTGCCAGCCTAGAAGTTGCTGCGTATCCCAGACTGACCTCAAATTCAAAACTCCCCTGCCTCTGTTTCCTGAATTCTGGAAGTATGGCCACATGAATTATTCAGAATGACTTTTTTCAGAACTAAGTGTGTGAAATTTTAAAACTGGGTATGGGCTAGAGAATTGTGTTTAAAGAAGGAGGCCTGTGTGGTAACAATTCTTTTTGTCAGAAGAGTCTTTGTGTGCTTTAGCAAGATTGTGTTTTCTTCTTTTGAAAATATTTAAGAACTCTGCATGTGCGTGTGTGCCATGAAGCTGTGCTGTGGAAATCAGAGACAGCTTTTGTGGGTCCTGAGACGTCAGCTCAGGTCCGCAGGCTTGTGCAGCGAGAACTTTACCCAGTGGGCCACCTTGACATCCCAAGGGTGTGTGCTTTCTAGTTGGTACAGGAATTTATGTCTAGGAAACTTAATTTGCCGATGCCTTTAAGTGGCCACTCTACCAATTTTTTTTTCTTTCTTTTCTTTTTTTTTTTTTTTTTTCCTGAGCTGGGGACCGAACCCAGGGCCTTGTGCTTGTTAGGCAAGCGCCCTACCACTGAGCTAAACCCCCAACCCTCACTCTACCAATTTTTTATCCGTGGTTTTTGAGAGACAGATCCAGCGAACTATGGAAGAAAGGGAGTGGGCTTGTCTGTACAGGTTGTATCTTAGCAGCACTTTCCTGAGGAGGGGCAGACAGGACTAAGCACAGCAGTTCTGATGGGGAACGGACACCTGTCTGCTGGAGACTTGAAGCCAGTGGCGCTCCCTTTTTGTGCTCGGTACTGCAAAGGTGTGGCCTTGTCCTTGCTGCATGTCTAGAACATGCACATCAGCCGGCCCCTCCTCCTTCCCAGGCCTGCTGCCCGGGGAGGTAGAATGTGCCTTAGTGTTTGCCGTGTTCCTGACCTTGACTCAGGCCTTGCCAGTTAGACCCTGTGAACCGAGGGCAATGAGAGGATTTCTTTTTAAGATTATACTGAGTTTCCAGCATTCTGATTTCCCCCTTAGAGCAGTAGCCACACTAATCTGTGTGAAGTAGAATTTTAAAGCCTAGTGGCATAGTTAACTAAGTTCGGGGAGCTCTGTGACTGAAGGCATCTACTGTTGCTGCGTTTCCTCCTTTAAGACTACGTCGAGGCTCTTGTTGAAAAGATTCGTTTCAGCACTGTCTGTCAGATCCGCATTCATCAGAGCGGCGTAAGAGAGATTCTTGACTCTCAGCCCGTCTCTTTGCCCCTGCAGCTGTCTGGAGGATGGTGTTAGAACTCAGTCCCCGTGTTGACTCGGTCAGTCTCTAACCTGGGGGATAGCATGTGGTAGCGAGGGTGTGAACTGCATGCTGTGGTACTCCTCTCTACAGCGGCAGCCTTGTCGTCCAGCTTCAAACCTCACCGGGGAGAACTCAGTGCTCCCGTGTACCTGCCACTCTGCATTGACACCATAGGAAGGTTCTGGATAGTGCTAGGGCTGTTTCCTGCTCTAGAGTGAAAAGCTACAACATTTAATTTTGTTGCAGTTGTCTTGCTGAAGGGAGGCAAGAGTAGAAAGAAAATACTGGAAAGATTTTTGGAATCATCTTTGGCTGGGAGTGTATTTCTGGGTCGCACAGGCGGAGTCTCCTTAAGGAGGTTACTCCTCCCCTTTAACCTTCAGTTTTATGTTTTGTCTTCTCAGACTAATATAAGGTACTACACATGAAATACTGAGTGTCCGAATGATCAAAATGAAAGTGTTTTAATAAGCATTTATTCATTCAGAGAGAGGGAGGGACACACACACACACACACACACACACACACACACACACAGAGAGAGAGAGAGAGAGGGAGAGAGAGAGAGAGAGAGAGAGAGTTAAATTCCCTAGCAATAAGATGATAGCTATTTTAAGAACCAGTTAAACAGCTCAATATACAAGATGGCAGATTTAAAGACGGCCAGACTTCAGATCCCTTTGAACCTTCTTTTATAAGGCTTCAAACTCTTATCTTAACACTGTGGCATTTATTACTGACTGCCGTTCTTTCCATCCCTGAAAGGTAATCTCCGTGGTGGACTGCATTTTCAGAGACGTTCCCTCCTGGGTGAGCTTCCCAATGGGAAAGCACGCTTGGGGCTTAAACTTTCCTCGCACTTTCACAAATAGCTCAAGGTCACCCTTCCGGAGCGGAGGCTGACTCCATGGTTGTGCAGTCTATTGTCTCCACATGCTGGGCTGGCTTTCATCTTTAGAAACCAGAAACATTCTTCAGTTCTTTAGGATGAGCCAAAAAGCAGAGAGCCTGGTGCCTGAATATTCAGTCAGAGAGCCCAGCCAGACGGCAGGCTGGGATGTGAAGGCACCAGCTGTCCGTGTGACCCGGGGCACGGGCCCAGGACCTACGGGTGACTGACGGGCCCAGGGCCTGCAGTTTTCGGAACATAAGGCCCTCCAGTGTGGTCATGTCAGTCAGAGGAGAGGCAAGAGTAGCCATGAGGCCTTGCGTCTCCCAGAGGTCAGTGATGCAGCGGCAGGGAGAAGAGAGGCGTGAGTCCAGTGAAGCTTTGGCTGTGGGTGTGAGAACCAGGCAGAGAGGTCAGCTTCGTCCATTTGTGCTCCAACTCCAGACCCTAAGCTCCTCTGAGCTGCTGGCTCTTGCTTGGAGAGGAGTGGAGATGCATTCTCTATACTAATTTAAATGGATCTATAAGAAAAAGATGCTGATTTTCTGTAGGCATGTCTACAGTAAGAAATGTCAATCTCTGAGCTATTTTCTAGGGATGTACTCCATGTCACAACTGTGCAACACACAGGGAGGGACTTCAGTGAAACACTGACTGCTGAGCAGGGACTTACAGGTTAAAAACATAGGATGGCGTCTCGCTGTTGCCGTTCAGTGCTGTATGCTCGCACTCCACTTTCTAATCCTCTGTATGAGTAGGACGCACCCCGATCGTGGCCTTTGGTAGTGATTTGATTAGAGAGGCCCTCTGCATAGGAAGATAACAAAGCACTTGATGACACATCAGGGAAGTTACAGAAAAAAGCGAATGAGCTTGCGAGAAGGATGGTAAAGAGTCAGAAAGGGAGACGGGGCGTATTGAATATTGAAGTTGGCTAAAGCAGATACAAACATTGGTCAACTTTAATTGACCAGGATTGAGTGCCCAGATAGAGTTTTAACTTGATACTGTTGTTAAGGGGGTGTACGGAGACACTCTGGTCAGGAAAGTTGGCCCAGTCCCAGGAGATTGATGCAGGATGCAGTACCAAGGGATGGAACTGTTGTCTCTTTCCAGACAGCTCTCCCCAGTGCCCTAGCTAGGGGCCCTTGGACGTTTTGAGCTGTAGTTTTCTTGAAATCCGTATGCAGCTCATTAGAGTTAAGATGGCTTGTGAACCACGGTCTAGAAAGCAAGTCAGTTCCTATAGATGCAGTTGTCCTGTCACCAGGAAGAGAGCTTTCCTGGGCCCCAGGGCATCTCACAACCCTCCGTTCTTAGTGGTTTCAAGAACAGCCAAACGTTTGTGGTTACACAGACTTGGACAGTGACTTTATGTAAGTGAGTGACTAGGTACATCTGAAACCCATAGCTGCTCTTAACAAAACCAAACCAGAAACCACATAGACAATAAATGTTAGATTTCGAAACAAATCAAACCCTCCATGATGCATTTACATTATGGCTCCTTGTTTTAAAACAGGGAAACATTGAGGTATTACTGGAGTTTTTGTTTTTGCAAATATTTTTCCATGGAGCCCAGAGGAAATTGTAGGCTGGTGCCCACTTCGATACTTTGAGCAGAACTAATTACTACTTAGATAAAAAAAACAAGTTACGGTGAGAATTAAGGAAGGGCTAGGCTGACAGTTGTGGTTCACTTAGTGATAGCTTGAAAGCGAAGGTGTGGGACAGAAGAGCCATCCCGTTTGAGATCTCATAGATGGGCACGCCAAAGGCGATATGAGCTCCAGTTTCTGGTCAAGCTTCCTTGTAGTACGTCTGTCCTGACATGTAGTGGACCTGTCAGGAGCACATTGTAGAGGAAGGGGTCATGCCTCTTTATCTCAACATGGAGTTATTGATATAATTTATGCACTATGGTGTTTACTCGTTTAGAGTATACAGTGACTTTTAGTATTCGTGTGTGCATGAATACTACCAGTATTTAATTTTTAAAGTTTTATTACTTTAAACTGGGATATAGTTTATAAAGCCTAATGCTTTAAAGCATACAGGTTCATAGATTTTAGTATGTTGACAACATCTTACAAACCTAGCAACTATTAAATCCCAGTATTTAATACCTTCAAAGCTACTCTCACCCCGTTGTCAGTTACTTCTTACTCTTCCTCTCCTCTGTGCATTTCCTGTTCTGGATATTTAATGTAAATGGACTTAGACAATATGCTTTTCTTTGGGTCTGACACTTTTGTATAATTCTTCCAAGGTTTATCCAAGGTGTATCAGTGTTTAAATAATTTTTTGTTGGTGTATGTGAACATGTGTGCATGAATATGTATATGTGTGTATGGTGAGTATGTGTGTATGGTGAGTATGTGTGTATGGTGAGTATGTGTGTATGGTGAGTATGTGTGTGTATGGTATTGGGGTAGGCCAGAGGTTAACACTGGGACTCCACTTTGTTTATTGAGTTGGTGGATGTGGCGAGGCTGGCTGGCTGGTAGCTCCAGGGATCTGCCTGTCTCCTCCTCCCCAGTGCTGGGATGCAGTCTAGGATGTTCATCAGTTGGTGGACATTTGGATCATGTCTTTCTGCCTTTCTGCTTTTTTTTTTTTTTTAATTTATTTTATGTATATGAGCACACTGCAGCTGTCTTCAGACACCAGAAGAGGGCATCAGATCCCATTACAGATGGTTGTGAGCCACCATGTGGTTGCTGGGAATTGAACTCAGGACCTCTAGAAAAGCAGTCTCAGTGCCCTTAACCACTGATCTCCAGCCGGTCTTTCTGCTTTTATGTAACATTTTCAAAGAAAAATGGAGACAAGGCACGGTGCTCAGCATCCCCTCCTTCGCCTGCAGGTTTGGACCGCGTGTCCATTCAGGTGATGAGTGGGGCTTACAGAGGAGGAGGCCGCCATAGTGTAGAGCACATTTATTTCCGGCATCAGATAAAGAGAATCAAAGCAACATGTGGCTGTTTCCGTACTTAGCCCAGTCCATCCTCCCTCTGGCTTCAGCTTTCCTGGATTATCATTCAGCCGACTGTGTTCATTTCCTGTGAAAAGCTGAAGAATTAGTCTAGTTCAAGTTGAAACAAACTGTTCCCAGACCAGCCGAAGCCTGGGAGCTGGAGAGGACGGAGCAGCCTAGTTTTTAATCAGTTCGGAGTAGTTTACTTCCCAACTCTCAGGCTGCTGCTAGTGCTTGACCCTCCAGCTCAAGGTTGCTGGAAGAATGGTTCAAAGATTAGGTTCCTGGGGAAATTCCATTCGCTTACCCTTTCTGCTCTCAACTTAATGGCAATGCTAGCAGGTCAAGAATCTTCATTTTGGTTTTAGAGAACTCACCAGATGATGCACAGCTCTCGAGGCTTAAAACCTGTTCACATTGGTCCTTGTTGTCATAGCTATAAAATCTTAGGCAAACAGCTCATCCATAAAACAGGAACCATAATATACTTCAAAGATTCCTAGAGGAGTTAGTGAAGGGCCATTGTGCAGCACTGGGCAGGCAGGTCCCTCAGTCTCCGTACCTCCTGTGCAGTCAGATAAAAGAGCATCCAGCCCAGGTGTTCAGTAGCAGTGTTGGTTGCATTTGCACCTGGGTTCTAAGGGAAATAAATGCTTTTTGTGGATGTAAGATCCCGTGTGAGTGAGCACACTTAGGGAAGGGGAGAAGAAGATTGTTACAAATCATTTAGCTTTTGCTGCATAACAAAGCAGTCCAAAGTTTGCTGAATTAAAAAAGCAGCCATTTCATTTAAAGTATGATTCGGTAGGTTTGAAAAGAGCCGTGTGCACTTGGGTACTTTTTTTGGTCTGGTCAGGTCGGCTCAGATCCCTGGGCAGCTGCTGTAGCAGCCACTGGCCTGGCTGATCGGAAGGCCTCAGTTAAGATGTCTGCTGGGTAGCGCCTCCGTGTGGTTTACTATTAGGAAGCTCGCTGAGATTTACCAGCACTGACGATGATTAGACGATGTTGAAAGTCTGGTCTGGCTATGTGCAATCAGGACCAGGAGTTTAAATCATCGCACCTTCTGGGGTAGGGGCTATCTCTGTCAATTTGAAAAGAAAATCATTGTAAAATGTGCACAGTGTAAAACTCCAAGCTAGGAATTAGTCTGCTGCGCTAGTTCCGAAATTGACTTTGGAGGCTAGGAATATAGTTTACTTGCTGGGTTTGATTCCCAGAGACAGCACACCCCCAGATGACCTCCTGCCCAAACTGAAGTCATCCTTCCTTCTTTGGTAATTTGAGGTATGTAAACGTTGACTGTTTAGCTATAATTGAATTCCCAAGAACAGTCTGCCTTTCATTCCCAGTTTATGTCTGAATATGTGATTAGAGGAAAAAAATTATCTAATCATAAAACATAGTTTGGGGTGGGTGTCTTTAAATTCCGATTCATGTCAGGGATAACCAGGTGCTTGCCATGGATAGCACAAGAGGAAAACAAAGGCATTGATAGAATTTCTTACTTGTGGTTCTTAGTTGTTGAAAGAGACAGAGGATGGTTTTGTTTGTTTGTTTGTTTGTTTGTTTATTCCTCCAAAAATATTAGAAATCTTGAAGGGCTTGGGGAGGGCTGTTGTTGTCAAGTAAATAAATGAATTGTGAGGAGGGCAAACACTACTTTTCATCTAAACAGTGATAGCCAGAGATTTGTTATCTCTTAGTGGTTGTCATTCTTGTGATTTTTTTTTTAATGGAATGATTTAGAATTAAGCTACAAAACTGTTTTTTAATCTCATCCCTGACTTAAAGATTTGATTTATATATCTTCGTTTATATTATACTTAATTTATTTTGAGACAGATGTCATTGTCTAGCACAGTTTGGCCTGGAACTCGCTGTGTAGTTCATGTGTTCTTTGGGTGTCCATAGCGTTTCCGACTTGGCAGTGGTGGTTCTCCCCATGGTACCTCTTAAATGCCCATTAGTTTTAAAAAAGTGAATATTTAGTTGGCTAAAGTAATCTTCAATGCATTAGTAATTTTTTAGACTGCAAGATATACGTGGTTTGAGGCTTAACAGAAATACATAAAATTTAGAAATAGCCCATTTAGTAAGTGTTTGAGCATGTATGAGCAGTCACGTAAGTCCTGTTAGCATTTATAAAATTGCAGGGACCGTGCTACAGACACCTCACTGGGTGGAATCTCTTTAGTTATTAGGGCACCAGATCCTGTTTTCCCAAAGAGGAGAGGGCGCGGAGGTGTCGGGTATTCCTGTCGGTTGCTTCTAAGAGACTCCCACACTAATGTCCACACTCTGAGAGCCACAAGAAGTCTTAGGGACACTTAGTGGAGGAATCTATTTTGGGGTCTCGAGACGTTAGCTCCAGATGTGGATGGAGTTGTGGCTTCTAAGGGCTACTGAGCGAAGTCCCATCTGTCGGGTTTTGTCCTTGGTGGGCGAACTGGGTCCGCTGAGACCAAGCAGGGAGTCTTGAGGGACGAAGGAGCAGTGTGGATGCGGGGTTCTCACAGGTGCGCTGATGCTGCTGTGGTGAGGTGTGAGGGCTTGGAGGAAGGCTGGAGGTGGCCTGGTAGCTAAGGTGGGGAGGGTCTCCCCTGCTATGCTCTTTGTGCTGCTGTAGCAACACTGGAGCCATGGCTTTAGCAGGGACCTCCTGGTTCTCTGCCGCACAAGGAGCCTGCCAACCGCAGGACCAGGGCTGTGGAGCCAAGAGTTCTCTCCAGCTAAGCCCCTCTCCAGCTGCACTTTTTATAGTTCTTGTCAATCTTTTGTTCTTTTTAATTTTTATATACAATATTTTAATCATATTCTCTCCCCTTTCCCAACTTAATATTCATTCTCTCTCTCTCTCTCTCTCTCTCTCTCTCTCTCTCTCTCTCTCTCTGTTTTTTGAGATTATAATATTACTACCCTCCTCCTTTCCCTTTCCTCCCTCCACGCCCTCCTGCACATCCTTCATGCTCTCCTTCAGTTTCATGGCCTCTCATGAATCGTTATTAAACATACATGTTCCTAAATATACAACCTGCTCAGCCTGTGTAATGCTACTTGTGTGTATGCCATAGGGCTGATACTGGGTAACCAGTTGTACTCTTCCTTGGGGAGACCATTTCTCCCATTCTTAGGATTCCTGAGTTGCCTGTAGTCCTCTGTGTAGGGCAGAGGTCTGAGGTCTGATTGAACACCTGTCCACTTTAGCATGTGTGGCACTTTATTGGTTTAAAGTTCCTAAAAACATGCAGGTGTGATGTGCCCTTGGTACATGTGTGTATATGCATGCATGCACATGTGTACACACACACACACACACACACACACACACACACCAGCCAACCATGGTTTCCATTTTGTGTTGGCCAGCTTCTCCTGAGCATGAGCAGCAAGCTGCCTGGCGTGTGATTGGTAGGACCAGTGCATTCCACTGAAGAAAGCAGATTCTCCCTTTCCTAGCAACTCTCAGTTGCAATGGCTTCTGTCGTTCAGTGAGGCATTGTGCCAGCTCCCCGGTTCGCCATGCTGGTATTTTATGTGGTTTGAAGCTGTGAGGGCTCGGGTGTGCTGTGATGGCCTATGTGAGCTCACAGAGCATCCGCCTGCTCTGTTGGAAGGTGCTTATTGCCCAGTCCATGTTAATCGCCATCTACTGCAGGAAGAAACTTCTCTGATGCGGCCGTGCGATGCACCGGCCTGTACTCGCCTAAAACAATGGAGGCTCACGTAATGATTTTTCTTTCTTAGTCCCGGAATTTGCTGGTTCCCTTTTTCAGTGGAGGAGATTCTGCTTTGTTTTGTTTTGTTCTTTGTTTTTCTCAAACTCGGATCTGTACCGAGGATGCTCATTGGTGTAGAGGTGTCATGGCTTTGGTGCCCTTGAGTCAGAAACGCTTGGCAGGATCTTTTTTAAAACACGAGTTCCTGTTCAGAGCTGTAGTCGAGACTCATCACTACAGACGGTTCCTGTGTGCTTCTGGTCCATGGTTTCATATGCAGCTGGTCCTGCTGCACACTGTACGGCTGGTTCAGCCAGCCACAGCCAGCATCCGCAGGGCGCACTGTGGGGTTTGGGGTTTTGCCAGCTGAAGCGTTAAGAGGTGGCTCCTCACGTGGCTTTAATTTATGTTTCTCCTGTAAGTGAGCGAAAGCCTTTCTCTTTACCTTTATAAGGAGCAGTTGGGTAGTTTTGTGTGCCCTACCAGTCTTTATCTCACTGTTCCCCAAATTCACAAACTCTTCCTACAGTTGTCTTTAAAACGCAGTTTTTAAAACATCTTATGGTATTTGTTGCAAACATTTCTCATAATTTATCTTTTAGTTTGGCTTATAACATGTGTCGTACACTACTTAGTCATTTTAAGATCTGTGCTGCTTCCTTCACACACAGGAAGTGGCCTATTTCCTTCCCTCTCTCCACTCCCCTCCCTCTCCCCTCCCTCCCCGGTCTCTCACCATTGGAAAGCCTTCCGCAGAATTGGCCTTTAGGAGCATTCTCCTCTCTAGAGTTTATAGTTTCTGTCTTCGCAGTTACTGTTTATTACTTTGGAAGTTACTTGTTTTTGGAGTGATACGTATCTAGTGTGATCTTTTCCCAAACAGCTACCGGATAATCTGAACTTGCTAGGTTTTCTGGTCTGCTCAGCTGCCCAGGGAAGTTCGGGCATTTTGTATGGTTACCATGTTCTGACTGTGTCATTTCAGCATCTCGAGGCTGGTTGGCACTGGTTTTCTGACACTCCTTGTTCACGTGTAGGACTAGGTGAAGGTCCGGTGTGCAGCTGTTTCATAGCCTGTCCTCCCTCTTGAGTTCCCAGAGGGAGGAACTGAGCAGAGAACATGGCTTCTGTCTCCTCAGCACATCCAGTGTCATACACAGTTTTACAAGCTTGTTTTATTGTAGTTCTTGTAGTAGTTCAGTATGCAATCATAACGAAGCTTAAAAACTAACAAAGCGAGCATAAGCACCTTGTGTTTTCTATAGAACACACATCACAGTAGTACACCATGTCTTCCTAGTGTGATTGGTAGATCTTGGCAAAGCCTGTGTGAAATCCCCTGTAAGGGGGAAGCTGAACAAGGCCGTGGTAGTACCTAGAGTGGGCAGACCTGGCATCGCTGGACTTGTGTGACGGAGAAAGAACCCAAATGTCTGAGAGGTTCATTTAACATTTTGGTCTATTTTTCTCCTGTGTATATGATTTTACAGAGTTCAGCTCATGCTACACACATGATATTATACCATATATAAATCATTTGTAAATAATATTTTAAAAATTATTTATGGGCCAAGCATGGTGTACATGTCTTTAATCCCAGCTCTTGAAAGGCAGAGGCAGCAGAGGGATCTCCGAGTTTGTGGCCAGCATAGGCTACACAGTAAATTCCAAGCCGGCCAGGGTTGCAAAGAGAGAGGCTGCTTCAAATAAGTAAATAAACAGATAAATACAAATGAAAAAAAATAGAAAACGTTATATAAGGCTAGGTGTGTGTGTGTGTGTGTGTGTGTGTGTGTTATATAAAAGTTTTATACATATATATATATAAAAGTTATGTAAAAAAAAAGTTATATAAGGCTAGAGTTCAGTGGGAGAACACTTGCTTGGTATGCACAAGGCTTTGGTTTTATCCTTAGCAGCAGAAGAATGTTACATAATATTTCACAAGTGGAAGGATTGTCCTTAACGTGTGCGTGTGACACACACACACAGACACACTGCTTGTGCATATTTGTCTCCGTCTCTCAACTGGAATGTGAGCTCGTTAAGGAGCAGTTGCTTCCCATGTCATTGTCTGTCCCTCTACGGCATTGGGACAGACAATGATAGATACAAATGTTTTTGTTTATGCAATATTTCCTTTTTTTTTTTTTTTAAGATTTATCTATTTTATGTATGTGAGTACACTGTAGCTGTCTTCAGACACACCAGAAGAGGGCATCAGATCCCATTACAGATGGTTGTGAGCCACCATGTGGTTGCTGGGATTTGAACTCAGGACCTCTGGAAGAGCAGTCGGTGCTCTTAACCACTGAGCCATCTCTCCAGCCCTCTGAAATATTTTCAATCTAAATATCTCAGGAATTATTTCCTATAGGAAACTAATAATAATAAAAAGGACAACGGTAATATAATTTTTACTTGAAGCCTTTTCAGAATCATTGAAGTGCCCAAATCTTTCTGTTTAGAAATAATGACTCTGGGGAAAACATTTATATAAATTATTACAGGGGGAAGCCACAGTCTGTCTATTTCCGTAAGAAGTATTTTGAGTGAGAATTTGTGTATTTTTCTTTAGCTTCAGCAGAGTCTTTTATAAAGGGGTCTTTATCCAGCAGAAGGAATTGACCTAGAGCCTGTAGCCCTTGTGGGCATCCTGACCACACGTGGATTTGTGTTTCTTTTCACCTTCTGTGTTTCTTGGTTTTCAGGGAGAGACGAGACCATGCAGCCTGCAAAACCATCTTTTCTTGAATACTTTGAACAAAAAGAAAAGGAAAATCAGATCAACAGCTTTGGCAAGAATGTATCTGGCTCTCTGAAGAATTCTTCAGATTGGAAAATACCTCAGGATGGAGACTATGAGTTTGTGAGTAGAGCTGAGGTTAAACGGTGGTGCTCCTGGAAGGGCGGGGTCTGTGGTGTTGCTCATCCTGTCCGGTCAGCTCACAGGCCTTGAGCATTTTTGAACCAAGTTTGAGTCCCCGTAACTGCCCTTGGCAGCAGCTCCAGGGCCAAGGACCTCACTAGTTTGAGACAACACTTTTACTGACATGTGAAAAGTTCTGGGATCCCTGACATTTTTTCCCTTTAAAAAATCCTTCATCCACTTTCTATTTGCTGTTTCATCCAGGTTGAAATGATTAGGGATAAAAGATGTACGTGATAACCAAATGAGGAGGCAGCTGTCTTTAGTGGTTCATTAAGGAGTGTGATCTTTCACTTAGGAGTTGAGCATTGGAGGGAAGTAGAGCATAGGTAGGAGAGTGAGGGCGGGAGCTATGCAGGTACCCAGAGACGGCTTGTCAGGCGATGCAATGATCCCACAGCGGAGACCTTTCTTCTTGAGGTTTACGGGAATCCCTTTGCTGGAGGTGACTTGACGTACTTTAGACTTTGAAACTTGCATTCTGGTGCCTCTGTTAACATGTAGCAGAAAGAACTTGGCTGTAGTGTTTTTTACTGTACAGAGGAGGCCACAGTTAGGGGGCGCCTGCCGCCATTCCTCTTCCAGGTCCTTGGCGTGTATCTTCTGACGTGGTGAGGCAGCGCAGACTCAGGAGCTTTGAGTTGTGCCGCTCGCCCCTCGTGTTGCCTGTGGAGTTGCCTTCATTGTGTCTGTAAAGGTTGATTTTCTTGGTTCAGTGGCTCTTTAAGCAAGCCTGTTTGGATTTCTGTCAGAAGATCACATCATTATTGCCAGGCAGAATGTAAGAGCTCTTGGATCTGCACTCACATCTGCGTCTTCGCTTTTGGAGGCCTGAGAACTAGTAATCTTGAGATACAGTCGCTCGAATGCTGTCCCCATCCTTAGGTCAGTACTTAATGTATGAACAGCTCTTTTATCCCTGCCCTGATTTACTCAGGGTGAGCTATTGTCTGAGAGCGTGGCTTGACAGGCAAGCTGTTTCTACAGAGGCTTGGTCCTCAGAGTGCTTTGGTGGAAGAAGGTGATGGCTAGTTCATGAAGTTGGGCCCCATGAGTGGACGGGTTAGCAGCTGTCCGGTCTGTACTGCACTACGACTCCTCTAATCCAAAGGCGGCAGCAGCTCACACAGGCTGCTCTGAGTTCTGTAATACTATAAAGTTTAAATCCAGTTGCCTGTACTTAAAACTCGAGGTATTTTACATAAAATGCTATTTTTCCAGCTTGTCCCAGAAACTTGGGAGATCTGGCCACATGCTTGTTACCATCGGATGATGGTTATTAGGGTTTGGTAGCAGCCGCCCTGTTTGAGCATGGCTTCTCCGACTCCCCACCTTGTGTGGCCAGCTTCTCTTTCCTACTCATAATCCAACCTATCTCACACTGAGAGATACTTGCTATTAGGGCTTTTGTTCCAAATCCAAAGTTTGGATTTATATGTGACTGAACCACCCTGTCCTGAGAATAAATGCCTCTGTTTTTACTTCAGAATGCTAAGAGAATTGTTAAAGAAACACGCGACACAGCGTGCATGTGGAGGAAGAAACACACACAATGCCGTGTCCATGTGGGAGTCAGGACAGCACATGGGTTTGAGTCCTCTCCTTCCACTGTGTAGGTCCCAGAGACCCAGTTTAAGGGCATAGGCTTGGTGGCAACTGCCTTTACCCACTGGACCAGCTTGTCAGCCTGAGAGTTCTATTTTTAGAAGACATATTTTTCATGTGTGGATCCATGTGAGAGAATGTGCACCCGAATACAGTGCCCGCAGAGGCCAGAACATCAGATGCTCTGGAGTTGCAATTACAGGAAGTGGTGAGCTACCTGGTGTGGGTACTGGAAAGTGAACTCAGGTTGTCGCTAAGAGCTATTTCTCCAGTCCCCTGAGAATTTGGTCTTTAAAATTGTCTTTTAAGGGGATATCATAGTTGAGTAATGAAAGAGGGTGAGATTGGGATGTATGTGAAAACATACTGATGATCAAGGGAAAATTGTCTCTAAAACCTTCGTACTGTCGCCCTGACTACAATCCTGAGGCAAGGGTTTGCTAAAAGATGGCTCACAGTACAGAGTGGTCAGCACACTAGCAGTTGACCGGGAGATACTGACCTAGAGTTCGAGGACAGCACCAGGTTGTGCCTCAACCTGTCCCTCTGGTGACACTAAGCCATGAAGTCTGACCTAAAAAATTCTCAGAGTGTGTCACTATAAACGAGTTTCTCTTTTTCTTACTAGTTACCATAGTGACAGAGGCATACTGCATTGTGGGAAGAATCCCTGGACAATCTTATTTCAAGCTTAGGAGATGTATCTGTACGGCTAACTAACACGTTTACCTCAGCAGCCTCAGAGAGAGGCTTTCTAATTCCAGACAAGCAGTATTTGATTATGAAAATGATACCTTCTTTTCTCTTGTGAAAGCCATTGCTTTTTTCGAAATGAACTTTTTGTCCAAAATGGAAAATAGGAAATAATTTAATCAGAAGTGGCAGAACTTGATATTAAAAAAACCTTCATATTTTCATCTGAAATTGAATACTTATCCCATTTCTAAAATTGAATTGCCTTATTTACCAAGTTGAAAGAAAACCTTCAGTGATTCCCTGTAGTGTTTAAGATATGTAGTGATTTCTAAAAAACACTGCTTAGAAATGCAGTAGGCTTTAAAAGTGATATTTCTATAAACTGATCACACTTTTGAAGAGAATATTCCTTTTAGGAGAACTCACACATTCTCATTTTGCACAAAATTCCACAAAAAGCTTTAAATTTAAATCCAATTTGGTTCATGACTCTTCAAAAGCAAAACTCCACCCTGTAATACTTTAGTTTAAGATAATTTACCAGCTCAGAGTAGATGCACAAGACAGAGCCTGTTTTCATTGAGTTCATGATGAGAGAAACAAACATAAATAAAATCAGTTAAGCTACAACAGTGGCTAATTTGTAAAGCATGGTAAAGAGAAAACATGGAGGAGGTCTTGTATAGACAGAGCATTCCATAAGACAGGAAAAACAACATGCCGTCAGGTCAGGAGGCCCCTCACAGACTGAGCCGTACACAGACACAGCTGGGCATAAAGGAAGCAACGGAGTCAGTGTCTGGAGCTGAGTGACAGACAAGAAATGCAGACACACTGGAAATCACAGAAAATGTGATTAAAAGTACCTGCGTTCTAAGAGTCTATAAAAGATAAATCTCAAAACAGTGTTACCAAAAAGCTCAAGCTAGAGAAATAGAGGACAGACCATGAGAACACTCACTGAGGTAGAAGTGGGGTGTGTAGTGTGCCCCTGGAGGCCTTGCTGCTTGCAAGGCTAGGGTGAGGGCTCCAGCCAGGCCAGTGTAGCAAGACTGCATCTCAAAACAACAGAACTGAAGACCGCATTCTATGGAAGAAACCTGCCTTATATTACTGTGGGGTGTGGGTGGGCTGGAGAGGATGAGAGTCGTGAATCTACATGAAGCCTATACATCTGTTGATGGGTGAATGGATAAATGTCACTATCCACTTACAGTATGGACTAGACATAGGAAGAACGCAGTGGACACTGAAAGCATAGTAATAGTATAAATATCGCTTTCTCAAGCATGGACCGTTCAGCAGCTAGAGACAGCTCAGTCAGCAAAGTTCTTGAGGATCTAAGTCCAATGTCCAGATCCACATTTTTAAAAAAAAAGAGACCCAGGGGCAGTGATGTGTGCTTATCACCTGGCCTTGGGGAGGCAGACACAGAGAGTAGATCCCTGGGCTTACTGACCAGCCAGCCTAGCTTACATAACACTGTAGCCAACAGGTGACTGCCTCAGAGAGAGAGAGAGAGAGAGAGAGAGAGAGAGAGAGAGAGAGAGAGAGAGAGAGAGAGAGAGAGCGCGAGAGAGCAAGAGCGAGCCATAGTCAATTGCTGGCCTGTTCGTGCGCGTGCACAAGTGTATCGAGAGTGTAGTGGTGGCGGGAAAATCTCTGTCCTTATGAAGAGAACAAATGGGTAACTGGGAGGAGGGAAGCCTGACTTGCATGGACTTTGGACTGGGGTAAGTACTTATGACTAGGGACTGAGGGAGCATGGTGGCTGGGATGGGCTTTGATATGCAACCAGACCTCTAGGTCCCTCCATCAGGGGTAAGGGAAGTGCTTCTTGGGTCAGATTGGGCAACAGAGTCCACTAGTTCCTGAGGGATGCCGGCTTTTATCTAAACACCAGAACCCCCTATAGTCCAGACTGTGCTGAGCCTGATTCAACTTTGGACCTCATTGGTGGGCCTGCTCTTTTTGTGGGGGCATGGGGTACCCTTTAGACCTGACAGGAACATATAGAATACAACAACAAAAAGTAGTACTCTGGAAGATGTATAATTTTAGGTTCCCAGAAAGACCGTAGCTAAAGCATTAAACAGGATAAATATAAAAGCAGAATTCAAAGAAATGGGAACGATATTGATCCATAAGATCAAGTCAGTGTCTAGGGGGACGTGGCTTTGATTGAGTTTTAAAGGGTTATATAATGGCCCATCCTAACCATCTTTACTGCATGACCTCTCTCTGGGCTTTTCTAATAGATGTGCTGATAACGCTTTTGTAAAGCATGCTGTAGGGGCTGAGGGGTGTGGCTTAGTGTCAGAGTCTAGGCATAGCCTCAGCCTGTCTAGCTAGCATGGAGCTCTGGCTTTGGTCCTCATCACTACATAACAAAACAAAGCAAAAATCAGGGGGAAAGCCCATTCTATAAGAAACACCATAATGACCCATGGGAAATCATGGCAGATGGAGGCCTAATTTGAGGCTAGCCTGGTCTACATGGCAAGCCCCTCTTAGAAAAGCAGGAAACATGGTGGGCTGGTAGCTCAGAAGAGAGTGGGAACCTCAGTCAGAACCTGGGGAATGTGCCCGGAGGTCTCGCTTGAGAAAATTTTCTTTTTCAAATTAAAAGTTTTTATTTTAAACGTATGGGTGTTTTGACTACATGTATGTCTAAGTGCCACATGTGTTCAGTGCCTGAAGAGGTCAGAAGAGGGTGTCAGATCCTGCAGGACTGTAGTTACTGTCGTGAGCTGCCATGTGTGTCCTGGGAACTGAACCTGGGTCCTCGGGAAGAACACCCAGTACTCTTAACCACTGAGCCATCTCGCCAGACCCTTCTTAGTTTATTGGGACAAGTTCTGGCTTGATGAATAGCTGTGGCTGACTGTGAACTCAGAATCCTGCCTTAGCATCCCGCATGCTGGGGTTATAGACACGCTGTGCTGTATCTGGCTGCAAGAGCGTGAGGTCAGATGAGGTCAGTGAGTACACCATCCTGCCCCCAAAAGATTTCCTTGTCTTGGACTTTTCCTGAGTGTTTGGGGAAATTAAAAATAGACTCCTAGGGCTCTTCCAGAGGTCCTGAGTTCAAATCCCAGCAACCACATGGTGGCTCACAACCATCTGTAATGGAATCCTCTCCTTGTGTGTTGAAGACAGTGACAGTGTGCTCATAAAATAAATAAACAATAAAAAAAATAGACTCCTAATGAAGCCCCAGGCTAATCTCTCTGAAGTTGTGTGATAACTGGTTCACTAGGGTATTAAAACTACCATGTTAATTTAAAATTAATTTTATGAAAGTACCAGAGCCTGAACGTTGATGGTTCAAAGCTTCTAGATAGTCACAAGCCAGTAATTGGCTATTCGTAGGCTGGAAAGACAAATTTTAGTCCTGAGTTTTCCCCAAGGATTTTTTGAAACTTTACCATAGCCATTTTTATCTAGTCAGACTCTGACCCTGATCTCGAGTTGAGATTTCTTTGGGGTTTCATGAAGAGGTTTTACAGAATTGTCGCTTACTCCGTCTGCATCAAGTTTCACAGTTTGCTTTTAATTATGTATACGCCTGAGAAATCAGACACTGGCTGGGAGTGAGACTCGCCATTGCCTCGGTGACTTTGTGGCAGGGACGCTTTGGGTATCTGTACTTCATACTTGCAAGGACACATTGTTGTGCTTTCTGGGAACCCAGATATCTGCAATTGAAGCCTTTATCTGCTGTTTTATGGAAACCAAAGAATATCCTAAAGCATTGAGCTTATTTTCTCCCTGCTTCACAAGGAATTGAAAAGTTAGCTCATTTCCTCAAGCGCGCCAGCCTCCGTGGTGAGATAGAATCTGTGAGCACTGCCGTGATCTAATCAGCAGCCAGTTTACTCTTGTTGAGCTCTCTGTTCCCCATTCTCCACTTTTCATACTTGGCTTGCGTTCAAGTAAATCAAGGCAGGTATATATTATATTATCTCTAAATGTTTTATATATGTGTAACTGTAAGAATATAAAATCTTTATATAAAAAGATTTAAAGACTCCTTTAAATACAGTAACTCATTGTACCTGTAAAATTAAAAATAATATTTAATGTCATAAAATACTTGTTACTGTTTAGTTTTCTCCAATCATGCTTTTCAAAGTTTGCTTTAGAGCCCTAACAAGATTACCATGTGGCAGATGGTTGCTGTATTAATTAGAGTTCTCTAGAATAGATCTGATAGAATGCTCATATACATTATATACATATATAATATATATATGAGATATATGGAAAGATGGATGGATGGACTAAAATCAGGCATCTGGGCACACCCGTGAGGAATTTTCCTTGGTTGGATTATATATATTTATATAATATGTATACTTACTATGTAACATGTATATGTACACACATACATACATAGTTCTTACATTACAGTGGCTTACAGGCATTGTTCTGAGGCATCTAGCAATGCCTGTCTCCTGATGGAAAGGCCAAGGATCCAGTCATTTTTCAGGCTGGATTTCTCAGCAGTCCCAGTCTGGAGCTGGAATCCCAGGGAAGTGTTAGAGGGCTACTGGTTATGTCAGAATCTCAATAAGCAGATCATCAGACAAGCGGAGGGTTGTGGCTCAGCATGGATGAACTTCCCACGGCAAAAAGCAAAAGCTTCCTTCCCGGTCCTTTTATGTGGGTGCCACCAGAAGGTGTGGCCCAGATTTGGGGAGGGTCTTCCACCTCAAATAGTCCAACCAAGGAAAGACCCCCTCAGGTGTGCCCAGTTGGGGGTTGATTAATGGAAGATGTAGTCAGGTTGACAATCAGGATTGGCCATTGCACTTGCTGCCTCTTACTATCACTTCATTGATAGACTCTGTCCTCACACCCTTTGTGATTCTGTTGGGATGACCAGTAGTTGTTCCAGATTTCTGAATATCGCTGGTCACGTGGAAGTGATCCTTGTAGTAAGTTCTAAATTTCCTATATGTTGTATTTCAGTGTATAGCAGGAGTTCTGAGGATGTCTTTGTACTTCTCTGAATTATTGAGGTCCTCAGAGATCTTTTATTTGTGTGGAGTTATTTTATTTATTCTCTCATCTATTATATCCCAACTGCAGTTTTTCCTCTCTCCCCTCCCTCCCTAACTCTCCACACCCCACTCTTTTCTCCCCTCCCCTCAGAAAAGAGCAGGCCCTTCCAGGGACATTAGCCAAATATGGCATAACAAGCTACAATAAAACCAGGCACATATTCTCAAAGCAAAGCTGGATGAGGCAACCCAGTGGGAATAAAAGGGTCCCAAAGGAGGCAAAAGAGTCAGAGACAGCTCAGCTCCCACTGTATGCGTGTATGCGGACAACCCAGGTCAGAGCCATACAGGGTCCCTGATGTCTGTGAGTCCACCTGAGGCTCTCTCAGTTGGTTCTGTGGGTCTCAGTTGTTACGGTGTCCTTGATCCCTTTGGCTCCTCCAATCCTCCCCTTCCTCTGGGTAACAGAGGGTGGCTGGTTTTGCTCCGTGTCCCCCATTGCTAGGAGTCTTTGCTGGTGTCACCCCCATAGACTTCATGGAATTTCCAATGCACTGGGCTTCTACCTCGATCTTAAGATGTTGTGTGTGTTGTATTTGTTGACACCTGACAAAATTTGAAACTAAGACAGATGAGATCAAACCTGAGTTTTAGTTTCCTTTCTTAGCATAGGCAAGGCCCTTAATATGAAGTACCCTCTACCTCCCCAAACCACAATGTTAAGAATCTCTTCTTATTCTAAAGCAGGATAAAATGATTCATTGGTTCATTTAAAATAGCAGTAAACCTATTATGCTTAATAAATTATTTTTATGAAAAATAAGATTTCACTCTATAACAAAAATGTGTATTAGTGACAGAGTGAGCTTGTTTTCAAATCTGTGTGAGTGGGAGACAGCTAGATTATCACGAGTGTTGACATCCAGTCTGTCAGACTTTGTTTTGTGTGAAGAATGTTGGGCCAGATAAAGCTGTGTCGTTGGAAAAGGGAGATGCCTCTTAATAGCTTGTCCAGATAGTTTTCTTCAACTGTGTATGAGGGATTTTTTTCATTTTGCGAAAGATTTTATTTTTCGCTCCATGCGTGTGTGGTATGTGATTGCAGGGGCAGGTGTAGGCAGAGGTCAGGAGAGGGTGTTGGATCTTCCGGACCTGGAATTGTAAGCAGATGTGAGCTGCTTGACTTGGGTGCTGGGAATTGAACTTGGGTCCCCTGAGAGACCCGCAAGTGCTCTTTATTGCCGAGCCAACCCAACAGTGGTGGCTGCTTAAAGTCTGTGATAGAGAATCGAGACTCAGTGAGCTGTATTCCAGGGCTGCATGTGGGAATCATCTGGTTCTGAATAGAAGGTTTACATGCACATGGTTTTGTAACACCATGCTCATCTGGAAAGCATTGGTTCAGTGAATCACGGAGATCTGCCAAAGCGTTGGCATTTTATTATACAACACGAGAAGACTGTGCCCCTTGACGCTCTAACCAGTCTCATCCAGAGTGAGTGTCCGTGTAGGGGACGCTGCCAAGCTCACTGCAGTAGAATTGGGTTTTCTGAAGTTCTAAGTTTTGCTTGAAAGTTGGAATTTTGTCATTGGCAGCAAACAGTCAGCTGTTTGACGCGCCAGACTGACTTTTTCATTTTGAAAGGAAATGTCTGCCAGTGCCCAAGTCTGCAGACCCACAGTTTGTTACTGTCTCTCTCAAGTGGAGTTGATGCAGTGGAAAAGCAGCTGGCCGAGCCCACAGCTCGATTGTGCAGGCGTTTGCTGAAGACAGCCATTGATTTCAGTTAAACCCTCTCACTTCATCATGGGCACTGCTCTCCTGTCATTCCATTAGGACTCTCACTACTGCATCTGAGGAGTTCCTAAAGGGAATGGGCTTTAACGTCTTTTGAGGCGTGTTATTTTATCTTCTAACTGTAGCCATGAAGAACACAGTAACTACTAATGCTTGCTTGGTTCCGTTTCCTGACTTATAATAAAGTTAGTACTTCTACCTCCAGTCCTCGATTTGTGCCCCCAGTCCGAGCGTCAGCACAGCGGAGGCAGGCAAGGTCTTAGGACTATGGAGATGGTTTGATCTTACAGACGTGCTGAGAGTCCGCTGCATGGGCCAGAACTGAGGGGCTGCTGGTGGGGCTCTCAGGCCTGGTTAGCCTCAGGTTCTGCATTTTGACAGAGACGTCTCATAGTCTCTGTACTCTTCCTCCACGGGTTGGCAGTGGCCTCTCTTTCACTTTGGTGACAACTACTGAAGGCAGTTGCCTAGGTGCTGTTTAACTCACAGATACAAGACAGTGAGTGCTATCTGACCACTTCACCGTTTATCATATGAGGGTCCTTAAACAGTAAGCATTTCATTAATGATGTAGCTGTTCCCAGCAAAATCGATGTACAAAAGAGAATTTATGCTAGATCTTTCCCCTCTATTTGCTATTTTTCAAAATGGTATTTGGTTTCCTGCCATTCTACAAAGATGAGCAATGATTTTTTTTAAAATTGTTTTCTTTTTTGCTTTAAAAATTAATTTTTGGCTAGTATACAAAGAAATGCATTCTACTGTGATTTTTCTTTTTTTAAAAAAATTGTGGTTAGGACTGGAGAGATGGCTCAGTGGTTAAGAGCACTGACTGCGGGGCTGGGGATTTAGCTCAGCGGTAGAGCGCTTACCTAGGAAGCATAAAGGCCCTGGGTTCGGGTCCCCAGCTCGAAAAAAAACCAAAAAAAAAAAAAAAAAAAAGAGCACTGACTGCTCTTCTAGAAGTCCTGAGTTCAAATCCCAAGCAACCACATGGTGGCTCACAACCATCTGTAATGAGATCTGATGCCCTCTTCTGGTGTGTGTGAAGACAGGGACAGTGTACTCATATAAATTGTGTTTTTGTGTGTGTTAGGGAGAGTGGTCTCTTCCACCATGTGTGTCTGGGAAGGAACTTGGGTCTCCAGGCTTGGCAGCCAGCACCTTTGCCCACTGAGCAGTCCCGTGGGTCCTAGTGTGGTGCTGTCACACATGCACCCTTCTCCGTGATTCTGTCCCCCTTGTGTTGTGCTCCCTTCTCCTCTTCCCCTCTAGCTGCTCCCTCACCAAGTAGCACTCGCTTTGCCCTCACGTCTCTCATCCCGTCACCCCTTCTAGGTTACACTCTTGCTCTTCAGTCCTTCCTACCTTCAAGTCCTTCCTGCATCTCTGGATCTGTCTTCCCAAGGCCGTCTGCTCGCTTGCCTCTGTATTTTTTAAGGCAAGGTCTGTAACCCAGGCTAGCCTCAGACTTGCAGAATCCTCCTGCTTCAGCCTCCCAAATTCTGAGATTACAGGTTAGGGCGAGTAAACGCTGCTTGACTTTAGTTTTCAGAGGAGCCTTCCTGCTGGTGTACATAGTGGCTGCATTAGTTGCTACCCTCCCATCCCCTGCAGACATGGATAAAAATTCTTTTCTGTCCACACCCCACCAGCACTAAAGGGTTACTGGTTAATTTGCTTCATTTCTTTAAAAACACTATGTGCGTAACTGTACCTGGATGAGCCTGGCTGAGTCTATGTGCACCACCTGTGTGCAGGTGCCGACGAGGCCAGAAGAGAGCATTGGGTCCCCTGGGGCTGCACTGGCAAATAGTCATCCGATCTCTGGTTTTCCTTTGAGAACTGTGCTCAGTTAACGTGGCCATTTTATTAGAGGATTTATAATCTCGGGCTTTAACTCTCAGAATTGCTCGTGGATTCTAGATAGCAGTCCTCTGCTGACTGTTTAGTTGGCCAAGGTTTTATTCCACTGTAGAGCCTTGACACTCTGCTGGCTTCCTTTGTTGAGCAGAAACATTTTGTCAATCTTGTGATGGTTTCCTGAACTCTTCAAGTTATCTCAGAAAGTCCCTGGATTTTACTCAGGAGCCAGAGGCTGAGGTGAAAGCCTGGGAGCTCAGAGAGGCAGAGAAAGCACCCAGCTGACCTTCCTCCTCAGCCGATGTCCCAGAACAAATGCCCCTCTCACACCATCTCAAAACACTTCCTCCACACCCGGTGTCCCTTCCTTCCTGCTTCCTCTGCATCTCTCTGCCGTCTTCCCAATGCCCTCTTGCACTCCATGGTCTTTTTCTTAATAATCTGGGCCCATTTCCCTTCAGCTGGTTGCTTGCTCTGCCTCTTGGCCTGTGGTTGACTATTTAATCCAGTTTACAGTATTCAAGCAGAAGATGTGGTGATCAAATATCCTGCAGTGTTCCTACATCTTATTCCCTTTCCCATCTAAGATATCCCTCATGTCAGCTTCCCTGTCCAGTGATCATTGTGCCTAAAACCGGACAGTCACAGTTGGGCAGCCTCCGCTGGTAACGCTGGGGTGAAGACACGCCTCTTCCTCGTCTCCCTCCACCGCACCGTCTGATCACTGACATCTCAGGCTGGCAGACTGGGACGATCGGTATTGACGGTGCAGAGGAACGAGTCCGCTGGTCGCCCTTCATTCCATCTCATACGAGAGAAGGCACATGCAGCGCTGTTGGTGGGTCCAGGCATCCAACTCTGCGGGTTTTGACTGAAAAATGCTAGATTAACATTTGCTAGAACAGCTGGGACTACACGGAGAAACCCTGTCCAGTGGGCCTCTGTGTGGAAGAGGATTATGTCTACACGCATCAAAGGCTAGTTACAGGGCATCAAGCTGGTCAGGGTCCCTAGAGGAGGGCTTTTATATCCGGTTCTGACTTGACTGTGATGAGTACCCTTAGCCTTCTCTCTTGCCTGTTAAGTAAATGGGAAGAAAGGACGCGGTCTAGAGCCTGCAGGGGAGGCTGCTGCTCTAAGTAAATAAGGCAGCGCACCAGACTTCCTGCAGTGCAACAGACATTTTGTAAATGCCAGCTCCCTCTATTTCTACTTTCTCCACCTTTCTTGAAACGTTATCCCCAGAGTAAGCCTAAGTTCCTTAAATCTTTCCTACGGAGATTGGCTGTTGAATTCCCTTATGAAAGTAGAGATGCATTTCCCACAGAACACTTGCCCAGAATCGGGCTCATTTACAAAACAAAGGAATTAACCCCAGCCAGTGGGAAATGCGGAGTAGTCTTGGCTATCACATTTAGATTGTCCCAGCCCTTCCCTCCCTTCCACCCTCTTTCCGCTCCGTCTTTCCTTTCATTGCTCTGACTTGTTTATAGCCCGTGTACTTTCCCACTTTCCCCTCATTGCATGAACTGTCGATGTTTAGGGAGCCACATTGCAAAGCACACTTTGGCCAGCAGATGCCACCCTTTTGCTTCTGTGTGCCGTCTTGGAGCAGAGGCCGCCAGCTGTGCATACTGCGTGATGTGGTTAATTTACCGTCTTGCAGTTTTGACTTTGTATAAAGTAACATTTCTTGAAAATAACCCCTCATCATACAGACCAGGTCACTTGAGTAGAGAGATCCGCCATCTTTCAGGTCACAGAGAACCTTAGCTCACTTGGCCTAAGTTGGTGGCTCTCTTCTCTGAACTTGATCAGCTGTCCTGGCTTTTTTTCCCTTCCTGGTTGGAGAAAAAAGAATCAGCAGACAAGTAAATTGAACTTGTGAACTAAGTTTCCTTTAAGATCCGTGGTAACAACATTCTGTTATTGTACAATTTTAAGGGTGTTTATGTTTGAGCCATATATTATTTTATTTCTGTTTCACATTTTAGTTTTGTAAAAAGTATTATTAGCTCTTTGAATAATGAGAGATAATCCAGGGACAACAGAGGATCAAAGCGCTGGTAAGCCAGATGTGGGGTATATGCCCAGTGACTGTAATGTTACCATCATTTAATACAAAGTCTAATGCACATAGGATAGTCATTTTATTTGATGATGCTTGGTTTTGTGAGAATAAGATGAATTTTGTATTTTTTAAAATAGTTTGAGAAATGGAAGCCCAGAGATCTTTTTAAAAATAAGCCAGTTTTCTCCTGGTTCTCTGAACTCTTGGATGGTTCCTTTTACTGAGACAGCCAAGGCTGCGAGCCCGTGTCAGATATTTAGTTTGTTTTACAAGTCAGGAAAAAGAATCATTTTTTAATATGTAATGGGTACTGACGTCAGGGTGGCGGGGGGACAGCGAGAGAGTCAGTGTGCTCTCATGCCTATTCAGAGCACAGACAGGGTTGACATACTCCATTTTATTGTCCTTCTAGGTCAGTACTTCCTCCTTAAAGCAGTCTTGTTACTCTGTTACTTACCTTGTAATCATGGCCTTTACAGTAAGTGTCTTGTCAGGAACTGTCCTACTAACTATAAGGCATTATTTTAGGCATCCATTTTGCTTTGACCAAATGTAATCTCTGTCAAAACAAAGATGCCTATTGTAGAGGAGTCTTAATGACCACAGCCAAGAGTTAATGGCTTTTCTGGTGGGACCTCTGTCACTAGGTACCTATTAGTCTGGTTCAGGAATTTGCTTCTGAGTTTTTCTTTTATGATCTTATCTCCTGATGATGTGGGCTTTTCTGCTAGTTTTTCCTCCCCCACGCCCACATCAATAACAGATACTGAGTATTTCTAACAGTCAGTGTATGTGTTGACTATTTTCTGGTCTTATTTCCTGCTTTGTTTGCAGGAATACTTGCCTCTTTACGACTAGGCTGCAGGGGCTGCAGAAGCAGCTCAGGGGTTAAGAGCACTTGCTGTTCTTGCAGAAGACCCAGGTTCAATTCCCAGCAACCTCATAATGGTTCACAAACATCTGTAATTTAAGTTCCATAGGCATTGATACCCTCTTCTGGCAGGCAAACGTGGTATGCAGACAAGGTACTCATACACATAAAATAAACATTAAAAAAAAAAGGGGGGGAGGTTGTAGAGGTTGTAGAGTTTGGGGTGAAAATAGCATTCAAGTGCATGTTGCGTGTGGGCCCCATAAGCAGTTTTTTCTGTTCATCTCTCAGCCCGTTTTCTCAGGGTAGATCTTATCCCCACTCGTGGGCAACGAGGCCTGGAAGCACCGGGTGGTGTGTGCGACCCAAACAGAGCATGTGATTAATAAGTGGTGAGTGTGGGCTTTCAGCTTTGATGTGGAGCCTGCTATTATCCTCCAGATAAAATGCCTCTCTGCCTGGGAAACGTGCGCTGCTCCCGAGCCTTTGTGTAACTCAGGTGCTGTGCGTTCCTCTCTAACGCGCTCAACGCGCTCGGCACCTGGCAGAGAGCCGCAGCCCAGGAGCGCTCAGGCCGTGGCTTTTAATGCTGCCATTTCAGCCCGTTTATACATCCATGCCGAGCCACATGCTTACTTGAGATTTTCACCTTATAATAGCTTTTCTCCTGTGTTTACGGGGCTGTGTTAATTAGAGTATAAATATGACAAGTGTGGAACAGGATTCTCTTCCCTTCTGTTTTGTAAAACCTTAGCAGAACGCATTGATTGGAGCTACAGTGTTGGGAATCCCCTAGATCGAAGTTGGATAAAGTTTATTAAGCATTGAGAAAGTACCCGGTATTCTACTCCATTATTACTATGTGGGTTTGTCTTTACAGCTCAGGCTTACGTATAAGGAGGGCAGCGGGCTAGGGTCGGGGTCAGGCCTGGCAGGCCTTTACTTTTGGAAGTTCTCAGATTCTCTTGCTCTCTGCTCATCTTTACCTTGGGCTACTGTGTATTTTCATAGCAGCCGTACAAGCCCAGAACCGGATGTGAAGGATGCTTAGGGTCCACAGAAGGTGGAAATGAACAGCGGAGTCAGGATAACTGAGCAGAGGCAGGTAGATCTGCTCTGTCCTCTCGTGAGGTCTGCAGCCGCGGCCAGCTGCCTGATGGGGATGCAATGAATGTCCTGGCTGTGTTTGCCCCAGGGTTATTAAGAATATTAAACTTAAAAATACCTTTAAAGGATTTAGCAGAGTGGCCGTTTAGTAAATTTTATGTACGTGTTTAGTGCTTACGGTAGGGAAGAGGAGTGCACCAGTAAAAAGGAGGAAAGGGTAAATTAGGTGAGCTGCTCCCCAAAAGGACGGTAGAAGGATGTTCTACTCCCTTCCCATTTTGGTGGGAGCCCTTGGAAGCAGTTCAAACTCACTCTGAAGCACTTTCTTAATGCCCCACACAGAACTCGAATTCTGCCATTAAGGTTAAGTGTCAGTTGTGCTGGCCCACACACTGGCAGTCTGTTTTCTGACCAGAATGCTTCCCTGCTGTGCTTCCTCCTGGATGATCCTGAGGTGCCTGGTTGTGGAGAGAGAGCAGACGCGTGTCCTCCTTACAGGCCCACTACTCTCTCCCAATTGCTCTTTATTTAGAAAGATTGTGGCAAAACCTATTCTAGGATTTTATGGCCGTCACACATGGCTGTGTGTAGTTTGAGTTTAAAATACCTTGTGGGAGTGGTGTTTAAAATGAGAGCTGTTGGGAAGTGTTACCCCTCCCCCCCAAGCGCTCTTCCCGACACAGCCAACAAAGGCCGTTCTCACACATTGTGGAGAAGGCTCCAGTCCAGACTCAGTGGAGATTTTCCACTCTTGGAAGAGCTGCCGAGGCTCTAATCACAAACTAGGATTAATTTAAAATATTCCTGGGATGAATTACCATTTTGCAGTAAAAATACCATACACAATCTGTCACATTATCTGTGGCATCCCTCCCTGAGCCTGCCCACTTAATGAGAAAATCAGGTGTCCAGAGTTTATTGCTGAAGGCATGTTTAATAAGGGAGCCATGAATGGCGTTTAGATGAGCTTGGGTTCATGGTGTTTGTCAGTGTGTGAGTTGTATATGGAGGTTTGTGGAAGCTTGTGAGACACAGGAACTTGCCTTTTTCTAATCTTAACTGCCTCTCCTCCTGGCTCACAGGGTTTTTCCTATAAAAAAAAAAAAAATGAAAACCAAACAGGATAGCCTGGTCTACTCCCCATTCCCTGACTTCTAGCTTTCTGGGCCAACCCTAAGCGCCCGTGGCCACTCAGCTGTGGTAAAGTAGATAAGCATTCAGCACCCTAAGGAAGTGGTCTCTTTAGAGGTGTCTGCATCTAAACATGGCTCGTTTCTACGTACAGAAAGTTCCCTTTTCGAGACTTGGCGTTTCAGTGTTCCTGTCTTTAGCCCCAGAAGGGAGCTGTGAAACACGTATTGATTTTGGCATTGACTTCAACGCCTCTCAGACAGGCCGATTCTACAGAACTTGATTCAAAGCATTTCTTCTCTGTCCTGATGCCTTTTTGCCAAGCAAAATTGATCATTTCTGACCAGAAGGCCCTGAGCCGACAGTAAGTGAGGAGGCTCCCTGGCCACGCTCCGGCCCTGGGTGCGGCGCTTTTAATTTCTCTTGAGCTATCAGCTGGCTGTGTCCTGTTTCAGGGGCTGTTTGGAGGGCTCCCTGGCCACGCTCCGGCCCTGGGTGCGGCGCTTTTAATTTCTCTTGAGCTGTCAGCTGGCTGTGTCCTGTTTCAGGGGCTGTTTGGAGGGCGCATTTAGTGCAGTCTCCTAGTCCTGGAGCTAGTAATGGTGTCTTTACACGTCTGCCTCCTTGGCTTTCTGAGGAGTAAGATACCGGGGGTCTTCCCTGACGGTCGGTTCAAGTTTTCTCTTGTATCATGACGTTTACTGTGGTTGAGTTTTTTGTGCTGGTGTTGTTTTCTGACACAGCAATGCCTGACCCGGTTTGTTGTTCGCTAAGAAGTATGTTTAGTTCCCGTGTGACCACTTCCCTGAGTATCTAGGACAGTGGTTCCCAACCTGTGGGTCTCAGGTCATGACCCTATGTGGGGGTGGGGTCACGCATGAGATATTCTGCATATCAGATATTACAGTTAGGAAATAACAACGAAATAATTTGATGGTTGGGGTCACTGCAGCGTAAGACACTGCATTAAAGAGCCCCAGCTTTAGGAAAACTGAGAACCGCTGCTCTAGACTTCTGTGGATTTGTCCTTTGTACCCAGACTCCTGAGTTACTGCATCATGCAAAATCAGTTTTCCCAGTAAAGGAACTGTGTTCTGCCAGTGAGGTCAAAGGTCAGTACATGCAGTAGTGAAAGCCATGGCTGTCGGCCTTAGCAGCCATCTTCACCACTGCATTTCCTCATCTGTTGCACATGGATAAACTCCTACTTCTCGAGGCTAGGAAGATGGCCTGATGGTTGATGGCTTGCTGCTCTTCTGACCTGAGGCTGATTGCCAGCTCACAGCTGCCAGCGGATCTGCTGCTCTCTTCCGGCTTCCATGGCTACGTACACACACCCCAACCCACACCACCTCCTTTAAAAATTACATTTTCCTCAAGGAGTTGGTGAGTACCACGTGATGTAAAGTGTATAAAGTAACACAGGCACCCCTGCCTATATTAAGCATTTTATAAGTGTTATTTTCTTTCTTGGTTTCTAGCGTTGCTTTGGTTTTCTAAGGTATTACACGGCCTCCGCACTAACTGTAGAAAGAATGTTTAATGCACGCTTCAGAAAGTTTAGAGATTGAAGAAAAACTTAAAGATGTCCTTTGCTGTTTATCGCCCTCAAGCAACAATGACGGTTTTTTTTATTTTGATGTGCCTCCTTCCAGTTTTCAGTCTCACACAACTGAAATCTTTCTGCCTATAGTTTTAATTTTCTCATCTAACATGACCTATTTCATTGTATAATTAAAAATGTGTGTGACCCATCTTTAATAAATGACTGTTTTTAGTTATGTGTGTGGGTGTGTGAACGTGAGTGCAGGTGTGAGCAGAGGCCAGAGATGCTGAATCTCCCTGGAACTGGAGTTTCAGACACGGGGCAGACACCCTTGTGGGTGCTCAGAACCGAGCGCAGGTCCTCTGGAAGAACAGAACCGCTGAACCTCTGTCCAGTCCCCTAGTCATACCTTTTTAAAAATAATGTGTGAGATAAAGTTTAGCAGTATAGCCTATGCTGACTTCAAATTCACTATCCTCCTGCCTCAACTTCCCTTTTACTATCATTATAGGTAGCTACCACCATTCCTAGTTTAAAATACTTGCTTATGGTCATATGATAGTCGTTACATTGTATAATTGACCTAATCAGTCAATTTATTTGACATTTAGTATTTTGAGCTCTTAGTTTGGATCATTCCAATGTATCAAACCAGGAATTTTCTTGGCTACAAGAGAGCTGCCTGGGGTCTGGGTGATTGTACATTATTTGTGGGACTCGTCCCTCAGTTCAGTGTGTGAAGTGGATATAAACCACGGACTCTGTGCTCTCAGACTCTTCCCTCGGCTCTCTGGTCGGCTAGTGTTTGTTTGCATTTTCATCGTTTTCAGGGGAGGTTTCCTCTCCTCACCTGCTGGGCTAGAAGAAAGGTGAAGGAGACTGAGCTGTATTTAGGTCTCCGGCCTGCTGGTGCCCAGTGAATGCCCAGGAGCTGGCCTGGCCTGGGTAAATGCTGCATGGCAGTGGGTCCTCGCTGGGAGGCGGCCATGCTGACTCTTCTGAATGCTTCCTGACTGGGCACACTGTTTTGTTTCAACTTCTTTTGGGGTTTTGTTTTGTTTTGTTTTTCTTTTTCTGTAAAGCCAATCTTAAAGTATGTTGAGGCTGAATTCATTTGTACTATGGACTATAATGAGGTCTTGTGCTCCTTACTTTCAGAAACATGGCCAGAAATAGCCGTCTGAAAGAGACATGTGTCAGGCTGTCCAGGGGACGCTGCTGTGCAGATAAACACTGTGTGAGAATCCCCATCACCAGTGAATGGCGCCTTTGTCTCAGAACCCACAGCGCCTGCTTCTGCTGTGATTGCAATATCGGGTCTGAGCTGGCTTCAGTTACTGAGATGGCGCTGAAAACAGAACTTGAATGCTTGTGGTTTGTGACCCCAAGGGTCACTTGAAACACACAACAAGAGTAAAACAGAACATACACTAAACAGAAAGCCCAAAACAACATTGCTCCAGCTCGAGGCTGTTTTCGTTTGCTCTCTGGGGTTTGAGAGCCTGATCCTTTCATTCCCTGATGGCAAAGGATGGTTTCAGTCTCAAACACAGTCAGCTTTCTGAGTCCAGACTAGCTCAGAAACTGATCCTGAGAACTGCAGACAGGTTTGCACAGTGGGCCCTACAAGGCCCTCCGAAGGCCACTTCCCTGTCTCCCTGTGGTGACCGAGGCTGGCAGCTCACACATCCTCTTGTATTCCAGTGCTGCTCAGAACTTAGCTATTGCTAAGTTCTGCTAAATGATGAAGGTAACGTCCCCGGGTAGAGACGCTGGGTGACGATTTCATTGGAAGTGCAGACTTCACACTCAGAAGCAGCAGACAGCTGGTGGACTTTACATTGGCTCTTGTTAGCTCTGCCCAGCTACGGTTCTAGCACTTTGGGAGACTGAAGAAGGAGGCTAGCCTGGGCTACCTAGTAAGACCTCGCCTTAAAAAAATTACCGTATAACTAGATCCTTAGCTCTTGCCCCCTCCTCAGCAGAGTCAGTACTGGTTCCCACTTGCAGTTTCGATGCCTTCTCTCGTGTGTGTCTTGGTCTGTAGGTCTGTTGGTCTGCTCTGGTCATTTTGCTTGACTTGCACCATGGCAAGAGCCGGGGCACATGGTGGCTCTGGACTCCTCTCACGGTCAGTCATTACCAGATTGGTAGTACTGGGAGTTAGGGGTTAACATACATTTCCAGCGTACAGAGAATACACCTTGCCCTGTGATGCCGTGACTGTCCCTGTCCTCGCCGTCTGTAGGTCATCAGCTTTGTCAGTGCTGTCAGACTTCCAGTCCTTAGCCTTACTCCATTCCCGGTGACTCTGGGTTTTGTCCCTGTGAAATTTTGGTTTGTCTTAAGTCTTTAAGGCAGTGGCATCAGTTCTGGACTTGGAGCTCTGTGGCAGAACCCTCGCAGAGCCTGTGCGAGGCTCTTCACTCAGGCCTGGCAACTGCAGAAAAAGTATGGAAGACCAGAGTTGCTCTTTCCTTTTTAGTACATACATGTAAGGCTGTAACATTTCCTTACACGTTACCTTACAACTGGCAATTTTGATATGCAGGTGTTTGTTTTATAAAGTCAGGTTTATTGAGATTTAATTTACATAATATAAAATTTGTTCTGTTATATACGGTTTGATGAACTTTGACTGATGTGCACAGTTTTATAAGTAGCCATAATTAAGTCACTCTGAAGTTTCCCAGGACCTGGCTTTTGTCTGTATATATGCCTTTTCTAAGGTACATGTCTTTGGCCAACTCTTCTGAAATGCCCTACCAGCTTGTCTATAGCCCAGTCTTACGGACGTGTCTTCTCAGTTGAAGCCACTCCCCACAGGAGACTCCAGCTTGGCCTGAGTGGACACAGAATGAGTGGGTACAGGCTTTGAATTCAGATTCGTAGCTCTCGTGGATTTAAGATCACGTTGGCAGTTTTCCGGCTTACATTTCTCTCTGGGGTTTGGCATCCCGGAATGTTTTCATGAGCCCACATGTATTTACCTACACTCTTCCTCCCTGGAATGGTTCAGGGCTGTTCAGGAGATAGAAACCACAGACTGGGCTGCACAGGCGAAAGACAGAGCACACGGGGGAGTCACCAGTGGGAATGTGATCGGCAGTCCCCGACCTCGGCAGGCAGTGGCACCTGCACTGTGTGTGGTCTGCAGTCAAACCCTTCACAAGGTTCACTAGAGGGCAGCAGCGCATGGACCAGGAGGGCGGAGCCTCAGGTCGCATGGACACAGTGACGATCACAGGCTGAGTCCTAGCTGCTGCCTGTTTGTTTGCCTTCTTACTGGTTTTCTGCAAGCAGTTTTTATTCTCTGTGTTTGATCTTTTCATCTGAAGGTGCCTTTCGGACCACATTTATTAAAAAAAATGCATTTTTCAAAAAATAATTTGGTGTGTGTGTGCGTGTGTGTGTGTGCGTGTGTGTGTGTGTGTGTGTGTGTGTGCGTGCACCTTGATAGTGGCTTTGAATTTGAGAGAGAGTGGAAGCACAGGCTTACCGAGAACTTTAATTCTTCTGCCTTGGCCTCCCAAATGCTTCTGACTACAGGCGTGTACTGCCATGCTGCAGCCTCATTTGCTGTTAACACAGCAGCTTTGCACAGGATGCTCTGGCTGCTTTTATGTGACAGGAAGAGAGAAGAAAGTCTGACCTTCCCACTCTTGGAAATTTCCAGCTCAAGAAAGTGCACAGAAGCCACAGCACACGGGGGTTTTTATGCGATTAGCCAACTCTTTTCTTAAATTATTAAGCTGCATTAAAACAGCAGCTTGGTGCACTTGGTGTTTTAGGTCTTCCTGTCTTCTGAAAGATTAATATCGCTACAAGAATGACGTTAGTCTCAGTGTCTCTCTTTAGTGTTTCCAAATGTCAGGAGCATCTCACCCTGTGCTGTCCTTGCCCTCTGCCCCTTAGGCATTTACAGTTATTCCAGAGTTTAGTGTGTTATAAATGTCTAAAGGTTTTCCTCTTAGAGTTTGACCTTTTTTTTTTTTTTTTTTTTTTTTTTTTGGTTCTTTTTTCGAGCTGGGGACCGAACCCAGGGCCTTGGGCTTCCTAGGTAAGCGCTCTACCACTGAGCTAAATCCCCAGCCCCAGAGTTTGACCTTCTTAATAGGAAATTTTGATAGCAGTTTAGAGCTACTCTTAAATTAGAAATTTTCTTACAGAGCCATTCTAGCAAACAGGACTGGAGTCAATCTTCTCTTTGTAGTGCTGGGAGTCAAAGCAGGGTCTTACAGATGGTAAAAACGTGTTCTACCACGGAGACAAAGCCTAGTCCCTTGAGGTTTTCCTAGTAGTGTCATAAGCAGGACAGTGGATGAGCTGTTTGTTTTGATTTATTAGAACGCACAAACCCATTTGGAGTAATTGATATAATGTTATTTAATGAACTTATATTGTCCTCTTAGGCTTATGTATTAATTGATTCATACTTTTAAAACCTCTGTGAACTGCCCTGTGTCTGAAAGAACCCAGTAAGACATGAGTGTTTTTACATAGAGACTTAAAGACGTAAAGACAGATTTCTTAATTCAATTTTTATTAAGAACTCTGTTCTAGTGGCTTGGGAATACCTTAGCTCTACTGATTCTCAGATGGTTCTCAAGTTGCAAAGAAAGGTTTTAGGGGACAGAGAGAAGTTGGAGCCAGGGCTGGAAGGCTGGGTGGACAACCCTCTGTACAGAGGGCATCGTCAGCATAAGTATTGGGGTACAGAGGCCAGTGTTTTCATAGACTTTGGAAGTCCCCAAGTCTTTTCATTTCTTTAGTCATTTTTATTTGTATATTTTCTCTGAGAGAAGGTATTATCGTATAAGTCAGACTGACCTCAAACTCGTCCTCCTGCCTCTGCCTCCTAACATACTCAGCCCCTCCCACCCCATCCATAAGATAGTCTTGCTGTGTAGCCCAAGCTAGCCTCCACTTCTAGATTCTTCTGCCTTATGATTCCAAGAATTAGAATTGTGAGCACAGGCTACCACACGGCATCAGGGAGATTCTCTAGGGCCTGATGGAACTTGATTTTCCAGGCCTGTTATTTGAATCAGGAGCTCTTTCATTACAGTCCTTACATTTCATGTAAAGAGTAAGTTCTGTCAGAGTGCTCAGGCATGACGTGCATGAAATACACATCCCCTGATAGATACTCTTTGCACAGTGTGCCACCAAAGTGAGAGTTTACAGAAGTAAAGAATTTAACGCAGCCTCGGACCCTGTGTCTTGACTGTAGATGAGTTTGCACACTGGGGCTCGCTGGGAAGGCAGGCGGAGCTCTGCTGTGCACTCTTAGCTGTGTAGTTTACAGTGTCCGTGTTGCGTCAAGACAGGCTAGTTGTAATTCCTACATTCTTTATTGGCTGAAGCATCACCGGAGCGTTTGCCAATGAGGATGTCACTGTGGGCTCGGTCCGGGGAATGAGCCAGATCCCTCGGTGTGCTAGAGATACCTCAGAGCATGGTTAAGATGACATCGTAGTTCACCTCAGGCAGTTGTAGCCACTGTCTACATCACCTGCTTCCTCCTGTCCCCGTGGAGTTGGAGGCAGGAGCCCCACCGTGCATCTGTCTGGCGTGTTCTCGGCTTTACTGTGTGTACTTTGCCAATGCTTACATCCAGTGCTCTTGTGGAACACATCCTGTCACCCTCTGGCGCATACACTAGATGACATGGCCATTACTGTAGAGCTACAGAGGACGGAGCTCAAAGCCCCCAGCTACCCTTGCCCGATAGTCACTCCTCTGGAGGGGATGCCCCGCTTCATTCATCTGGCGGCCATGTTCCTGACCTAGGAAAGCTGCCAGCACGGTTGCTTGAGTGCACCGAAATGCTCAACCAGTTGTGTGTCGTCACTTCAGCACTTCCCACAGAAGGCACTTCCTGTTTTCCAAAGAACCAGCTTTATAGATGGGAAAGCACAGCCCCACTACAGCACTAGGAGCTGCGTTTTCAGCGTAAGGGCTGTGTGACATATTTAACGTCCATTCCGTTCAGATTTGTGATCTCCCACACTTTTTCACTGCCTCGTCCTCAGAACTCTTTTGCTTTCTCTCAGGAACTCCTAGCTTTGCAGGCAAGTTACTTACCCGCTCTTTTAGTTTTTAAGATCAAATTTTAAAAGCTATGTATATGTGCATGGCATACGCACGCGTGAGTGAGCCGTTCTCAGAACTGGGCACAGGTGCAGAGCTGAACTCGGGTCCCTGTAAGAACAGTATGTACCCTTAACCACTGAGCCATCATGCCAGCTCCCTGCTTACCCACTCTTACCCCACATTGGCCCTCCTGTAAAGGAGAGCGGTACCTGCTACCTTAAAGACAGGCTGAATGAAAGGTGCGGGGGACGACCATGCAGTGCTCAGTGCACACCTGAGGGGTCCAGTACTGAGGTGACATCGTATCTTGCTGCAAAGGGGTAAGACTGAGCTTTAGACTGAAAACAGGTTTAAGAACACGCTTCGGGGACCACCTGTCAAGAGAAACAGTACAGCGCTTACGCTGTTGACGTTACTTGCTCAGAGACTCTTGAACAGACAGACGACAGCGTACACCACGGACAATGACTAGGTGGCCTTTGGGCGTTTGTAGACTGGAGAGAGCAGTCTCTTCCATCAACCCTAGGACTGGTGCTGGTAAGCTTTCATGTGGCCCCAGGAGTTGTAAATGCCCTTGGTCATAAGACTATTTCTGTGTTCTCCATCAAAAATGCGAGCTCTTTTAGAACGAGAGCCCGTTTGTGTGTCGGCCGTTCTCACCTTCAGTAAAGAGCCTGTGCTGACTTAGCTCTTGTCCAGAAGGGTCACATTTCTTAGTATTTTCGTTATCTCATTTTATCCAAGGAGTACTGTTACAGTAGAGGTGGGTTTTTTGTCCCAGGGACAACACTACATTAAGCTCACCCTTCACACATGGCTGATGTGGGGCTGGATACTTGCTTCCCATCCGCTGAAAGCCCAGAAATGTCCATCGAGCTGATGTTTGTCTTCGAGGTTAGCCCCACTGCCCCCTGAGCAAAGGCTCGAATGGTGGAAGGTTGGCTGGTGGCACTGCTGAGAGGTGGCTGGATCACAGGATCGATGACTTGCTTCATCACCGAAAGCTAACAGCAGCAATGCAGAATCATTCATTCAGTCATCCCTCCAGCCAGTCAAGGTTTAGCAGAGTGGATGAGGTGAGGCCATTTCATTCCCTTCAAGAACTTTCATCCTAGAAGGAGAAACGAATGCAGAGAGTAAAAATACAAGACACACTTTTCATGAGCAGACACATTTCCCCCAGAATCCATGCTGCAGCCTCTGCCTGTCACAAAATGAAATAGAAAAGTGGGAATTTACAAAAGTATCCTTATTGTCCCGGCAGGAGTAGCTGAATGGCTTAGGTTTTTTTATGTACTTCAACAGATTCATTATAAAATTAATGTAGTCATTTAATCATTTATATTTCCCTTCTGATTCAAGTTCATTGAACCGTAATGTTAAAAAAAAAAATTAAGTGGTGGCTCTAGCCCTCGGATAATCTGGTCAGAGTAGTTTTGTGACATCCGAGGAGTGAGCATCTGAGTGGAAACCTGAAGGATGCGGGTGAACTGAGAGCAGCTACTGAGACAGAGGACTGTGACTGTTGGAAGACTCCCGAGTGTCCTCAGACCAAGCTAAGGTGGAGTTAATAAGGAGTGAGGCTGGAGTGGGCATCGAGGCCTTCCTAGGGGATTGGATTTAAAGATAGTAAGACCTGATCTACCCTGGTTTTAGTTGTGCTTTTGCTGTGGGTTGGTGGTGGGGTGGACTAGGGGACTGGAGGCAGAAACAGACATGATCAACTTTGAGTCACAGCAGCTACCAGAGGTGAGCGCCATAGGACTGCTGAGGCCTGGCTGTGAAAGAAGGACTGTGAGGGAAAGGAGGGGGCAGGGCGGTACATTCCTGAGGTGGGGAGGAAGACTTCGGACCTCTTGCTCCTGTAAGGACCTGCAAGCTCCTGTACAAACCGGGGGCTACAATAGCCAGGAGGATTGGCGCTAGATCTTTCTGGAGTTCAGAGGTGGATTCTGGGCTGTAGATAGGAGTGGAAGTCACAGCGAAGAGAACATATGTAAACCTAGGGGATACTCGTGTTGACTTCCTCCTGTCTGGTGAAAACCTTTCGGACTTCCTGTATTGCTTGTTTGAGGATCTGATCCTTTGGATGCTGGTTGTAGCAAAGCTGTACAGATATTTTACTGCAAGATATCCATTTGAAATTTATTTATGTCACCAAGGACCGGGAAGGTGAAATGCTATACCTGGCGCCATAAAACCATTGTCTGAGCTTATTTGTCAGAAAAATCTGTATCTGGACAGTGTGATCAAATCCTCAGCCATGCCCTACTGGCTGTGTCCTAATGGGCCAGGCATAAAAACCCCCAGAGGACTAAGGGCAATCATTACTTAGGTTTAGGTGGCAGAGTTAAAACAAGAATGTCTGTTACTCCAGGTTAGAATCAAGGACAACAGAGCTGCTTAGAAACTGGGCACCCGTAAGAAGCTTTAAACCAAGCCTCAACTTTGAGGATTTTGTTAACAGCTAAATGGAAAGGCAGCTGAAGAGTCATGCTTAACACTTTGACGACACATAAGAAAAACCAGAGTAGCAGCGTCTCTAAGAGGCTGGACTTCCCATGGAGTCTGACAAAGTAGCAATCCAGACGCTGTGTCCACGGAGACACCCTGAGCATGTGATTGCCTAAGAACTATGCACACAGCCTTCTCTTACAGTGGAGACAGAGGCCTTCAGGGAGAAGGGCTTGCCTGCAGCCACAGAACAGCTGGGATGTCAGTGCCTTTCCCTTAGCTTACACCACCCTCCCCTGTCCTCATGTAAGGGCATCTGCTCTCCAGGCCCGGCCGGCCGGCCTGCCTGCCTGCCTGCCTGCCTGCCTGCCTGCCTGCCTGCCTGCCTGCCTGCCTGCCTGCCTGCCTGCCTGCCTGCCTGCCTGCCTTCCTTCCTTCCTTCCTTCCTTCCTTCCTTCCTTCCTTCCTTCCTTCCTTCCTTCCTTCCTTCCTCCTCTCAAAGCATTCATCCTCTTTACAGGGCACTTACTACTTCCTGTGTCACCTCACTAGAACATGAACTTCACCAGGTTCATGGTTTCTGTCACTTAGGTGTCCTGTGAATTCTCAGTAGTGATTGACCAGTAGTCTGAGTTCAGTGAATGTCTCATAATGGATGGATGAAACATTTTCTTATACAACCACAAGTTGCTGGGCCTTGTGGGAGCTGCAGGTTTTAGGTATTTTTAGCACAGATGAGTGAGGTGGGTGGTGTGTTGTTTTCCACTTGTGGGATCCTACTTGAATCAGCAGCTCCATGGACACCTTGTTTACGGGAGATTATCAGACTTCCCCAGGATATCAAAAATAACGGCTGTGATTGTTGTGCTTATAAAAAGATAAAGGAGGGGCTGGAGAGATGGCTCAGTGGTTAAGAGCACCGACTGCTCTTCCAGAGGTCCTGAGTTCAAATCCCAGCAACCACATGGTGGCTCACAACCATCTGTAATGGGATCCGATGCCCTCTTCTGGTGTGTCTGAAGACAGCTACAGTGTACTCATATACAAAATAAATAAATAAATCTTTAAAAAAAAAAAGATAAAGGAGAAGAGAAATATATTTTGGTGGAGGTGTAGTCAGGGGGAAGGGGTGCCTCCACGGGCCCATGCTGAGGCGTCCCGTCACCCTGAGGGACTCACCACAGGAAAGTATAGTACAGAATAGAGTTCATTCAGGGCATGGAGAGAGGGGAGTTGAGAGGGTGAGAAAGGCAGAGAGAGAGAGAGAGAGAGAGAGAGAGAGAGAGAGAGAGAGAGAGAGAGAGAGAGAGAGTAGAGAAGTAGAGGCCGGCCATGAGCACATGGAAAGGGGGAGGGAGGGACGGGGTAGGGGAGGCCAGAGGACGGAGAGGGAGCAAGAAGGCAAGAGCAAGAGAGAGGAGGGTGCAAGCAGCCCCTTTTATAGTGAGTTGGGCACACCTGGCTGTTGCCAGGTAACTGAGGGGCGGAGCTTAGACAGACTGCTGACAGTGATCACCAGCATTTCTTGAATCTGGGCTCGCTCTTTGTCAGACATGCACTGTAGGAAGTTCTGAGCTAACAGTTTCATGGCAACATGACCACTGAGTCTTCTCACAGTCCAGTCCGGGAGGAACTAGACCGTCTGTGTGTTCAGAGGAGACTAAGGCTGGAGGGAAGCTACTTCTTCAGAGGGACACAGTCAGTACAGACAGTGATCTAAGGATTAAGTTCTTAGCTATCTGTAGCATTCGGTATTAGGTTTAGGCTGTTTTCTCTTGGAGGAGGAATTGAAAACACTGAAGACCAGGCAAGCATCAGCCTTCAGAGTCCCTGGGCCAAAAACATCAACCTCCAAGGTGGTATAAAACCACAGCCTGGAAAAAAAGACGTTTTTTTCAGCTCAACTTTCCAGCATTCCCCATACTTTCAAGTCTTTCCATTCTCCCATTACAAAGAACCTTTCGTCTTAAACCGGTAGGCCTTTTCACTTCTCGGAAAACTTCTCTGAAACCAGCCAAAGAAAATTCCTGTGGTGACAGGTCACACTGAACCATTCTAGGGAGGCCACTGTGCCACTCATTCACACCCTGCCTCCTGAGGAAGGAAGGGGGTGGAAAGAACTCCTTTGCCCACCTTCTGTAACACAGCCCTGTGGAGGCCTCAGGAAGGGGCCGACTGAGGGATGTGATAGGTTTATAAATGTGAGCACAACAGATCCCTTGTGAGACCTGGGCGAGCCTGTGAGTTCTAGGAACCCTGTACTTCCTAGGAGCAACAGAGTGACTCTCACCACCCAGTGTGCATAATGCTGGCGTTCACTCACAGCTCTGCCAGCCACGGCTGCCCTCGTAAAATCAGTAACACCACACACAGGGCACAGATTCCATTCATGTCTTACAGGATTTCTGACGAACAGTCACTGCTCCCCTTCTGTAGATACAAACAGCTTATGGGGATTGGTAAATTGCTTTTAGCTTCCCTGAGTGCTGGAGTTGCAGCTGTGTCCCCCCAGTGCTGGGTTTTAGCTATTTGCCACCACTCCAGCCTGAGACCATAACTTGCCAGACCCTTGGCATTTCAAGAGTCCTGTTTGGAACCTGAGTTGTTGCCAAGGGCTGGCTGTGCTGTGCTGTGCTGTGCTGTGCTGCGCTGTGCTGTGCTGAGCTGCGCTGTGCTGAGCTGTGCTGTGCTGTGCTGTGCTGTGCTGTGTGCTGTGTGCTGTGCTGTGCTGTGCTGTGCTGTGCCGTGCTGTGCTGAGATGAGCTGTGCTGTGCTGTGCTGTGCTGTGCTGTGCTGCGCTGAGCTGCGCTGAGCTGCACTGAGCTGAGCTGCGCTGTGCTGTGCTGTGCTGTGCTGTGCTGTGCTGGCCTGCCTTTCTGCAGAGGTGGCTCAGACGGGCTGTGGAGCCGTCTTGCTGGTTATCCTCTGGTGCAGCTGCATGCTTGCTGGGAGACACCAGGCAGGTTTCCTGGTCACTCTGCCCTGGCTTGGGCACCCCGTTGTGGCATGGAGACACCAGACACACCTGTCCTTTCTCAAGAATATTAAAAGAGCCAAGCTGTCTGGCTCCCAGAGTTCAGCATGTCAGCGCCAGCCATATTTTTAATTTATATGTCGCCCTTTTCTCTCTGTGTATAAAATTAGTCAGAAGTTTCAGAGGTTTGCCAGCTAAAGGTTGTGCCCGTATGTTCAGGAGCCACATGTAGATGCCCATACAGAATGCTTGGCTTCGATCTAGTGAATATTAGTGGGGGTTAGTATGGCTGTGTGGGATACTGGGGGTGGGGGGAGGCTCAGCTGCACTGACCACCGGCCACTGAGGTAAGTTCCAGACACAGGCATGGGCACTGTCTCTGGGCTCATATGGATAGGCAAGAAGTAGGTGTCAGCCATTAGTTTTCACGCAGTGAGTTACTGTACGTGATGAACATGTACTTCAGAGATGGTCTCAACAGCTCTGTGGTGGTGGTCACCGGAATTAGCCGGGTCTCACCAGCTGCCACTGTGCCTTGATTCTGACTGGCCACAGCGTCCTCCCACCCACTTTCCTTCTGGATGCTGGAGGAGGCTGGGGTTCTCAGCTCAGACATTGTGGTGACTTCTCACTTCTCTTGCAGCTGAAGAGCTGGACCGTGGAGGACCTTCAGAAGAGGCTCTCTGCCCTCGACCCCATGATGGAGCAGGAGATGGAAGAGATCCGGCAGAAATACCGCTCCAAGCGGCAGCCAATCCTGGATGCCATCGAAGCCAAGAAGAGGAGGCAACAGAACTTCTGATGACACCAGCCCAGCCTTTGGTGGCTTCTGGGTTGCTAGACTCATGTCTGTTAGCCAGCACTTCTGCTCTGTCATTTATCCACAGCACCTTTGTGAACTCAGGAATGTACGCCAGTGGGAAGGGCTACTTGACAGTCATTGTGCCATTTGGTGTGAGCATTTACACCGGCAAGGTGTATCTTGAAGGGTTTGTATTGGTGCTTTTCACTCAGAATTTTAGACCCCAGGAGCAGAGACTCCTAGTTCGGTGACAGCTGGGACATTTTTTTTTTACATTGTTTCTTTTGTTTTCCTCCTAGTAATAGCTTTTTGGTTGCTCGCCCTGGAATACTTTTTAAAAATCTATAAATATGCATATATATAAATTATAAATAGACCCCCCATTCCGTGTGGGGGTATCTCTGTACAGGTACAGTTTCAAACACTTTGCCTCTTTCATGTGAGATTATGGTACTGTGCAGCAAGAGAGCAGAGGACACTGGGAGACTTAGCTTGTCACTGAACCCCAGGAGTCAGCTTCATCTGTTACAGAGCTGCATGGAGAAATTAGTCTTGGGATGGATGTGCTACCACAGTGACAAGCCTCGTGTGGTCACCACTGGTCTCCAGAGCTGTCGGTGGCCGGGAAAAAGCCTGGAGAACTTGAGTTGGCTCCTTGAGTCCCAGGAGAAGCCTTTGCTCTCCCAACGCCTTTCATGCATCCCCACCCTCCCAGCTGCCTGCAGTCACACCTCAGATCCTGCCCAGTGCCTTAAGAGGAGACACATCTGTGAAAGGACAGGCAACCAAGAACTCTCCAGCAAACGGGGCCCTCAGCAGTCCAGAAACCTCGCTGTTGACGGGGACTCACACATGGCATTCCGTTCTTCATTCCTTCGATACAGGGTAAAGGGCACTGCTTTCATGGTCCACATTCAAATACGTGGTTGTTTATTTTATTTTATTTTTTTCACTCACTGTGGAGGCTGTGACAAGGGTAAATTAATGCCAGACTGAGGCTCACTCAGAATGGCAGAGCTGGAAGGGCCTGTGGCAGTCATTGGGTCCGACCTTGTATTGTCCCAGTGGGAAAATGAGACTTGGAGGAGAGGTGACTTTGTCAATGTCACAAATCAAGTTAGAGCAGGGATGAGAATTCAGAGCCTTTGTGCTGGGCCACTGGACCAAGAGCCTCTTCACTGAAGCTTCCATTGTAGACCAGGTTGGCCCAGGAACCCCTGCTCGCTCTTTGCCTCTTTGGTACCCAAACTGCTGTGGAAAGGCTCCCCAGGGCAGCCATGTCATTCTGCCTCAGCGGGTCCCTTACGGTGTCTCCCAGCTACAGGCAGGCACTCACGGAAGGCCTGCAGGCGGGGTGGAGGGCTTTGCAAAAGACAGTTACAGAGTCCTCTCTGCGCCCTTAGCTCAAAACTGCAGCCAGAAGGAACTGGGAAGGCAGTGCCTTTTATTTCTTCCCCTTTCGTCCCTCTGATGGGGCTGCACCTGAGGACACGGAAACTCGACTCCTTTAATTGCCTTTGCTCCCTAACCGGAGAGTCGATAAAAAGGCAGGGGATGTTCTGTTCTGTGACCAGACTCTGTTCTTTGCAGTTAAAGCAAGCTTTAAAAAATGCAAGAGCAGCTGGTCTGCAGGACGCAGCCAGCAAAGCAACTGTGCGACAGAGAGAGGATTAGAGGACCGTTCGAGGATATTGCTGGGATGATAAATGGCGGCCAGCACTCTGGGTAGCAGGCGGCAGGCACTGAGCAAGGCATTCTACAGATTTCATCGGGGTCCCCTGTGCTCGCTAACTAAGTTCTTTCTCATATGATGAAATTGAGTTTGAAAGATTCCTCCCCACGACACTGTGGACCTGGATGCCTTGGCATCCTGTCGGGCTAGCAGTCCCAGAAATCGGGAAGTCCAAAACGCTTAGCATGAAGTGACCGCGGCTTCTCACCAAGTGTAAGTGGTATTTTTTTTTTTTAAAGGTTAGAAACCAGATGAATTAATAGTCCTGTACCCCAATCAAGAAAGCCTTTAAAAACCCAGAACAGGGAGGACATGCGTAACATTTGCTATGCTTACTTGGTAGCCCAGCCTCCAGCTCTTTCCTCTTGAAGAAAAAGGATTTGGGCTTTGCCAGACAGAAGGGGAAAAGCCCATGACTCCCTTCTGAAGCAAGGTGGGAACCAGAAAGTGGTCCTCCTGTGAGCCTCCATCCGGAGTCTGGTTGCAAGTGCGTCTGTGAAGCCCTTTGCCAGAAGCCAGTTGTTTGAGGTCCTTGGTGAGGAGCATGCGATGTTCAGTGACAGTCAGGGGAGCAAACCACTCTTCCCCCAAGGACCGAGTCCCAGGAAGCCTCACTTCCCTGGAGCCTGAGCCCTTGAGACTCTGGCGGGCTCTCTGCTCCAAGACGCCGAGGCCTACACCTAAATTTTCTTTTCAACAAACAAACCTCATGCTCTCTTAAGAATTTTGTAGTTTTGCTCCCATTCATAAATTTGAAGCACATTTCCAATTTTATTTCCTTTATATATTTTTTATTTTATAGAAGATTTTATATAAGATTTTATACTCCCCCATAGATTAGACAAGAATTTATCAGGCTGGGAGTGAGAAAGGTGGTTGGGTTGTGTGGATGAACAGGGGCAGCAACCGAAGCCTCAGGAGTTGAGTCTCTTACACTGTAGAGTAGAACCTGGCAACGCCAGAAACTTCCTTTACCATTTAAAACTCAATAGCCCGTCTAATGTCAGGAAGGAGAAGGACGGCGCTGTAGGCCCTGCAGATTCTCAGAGCCCTAATAGCAGAGTATTATGAACAGCTTCATGATACACTCACCAGCTAAAGTGAAATGGACGGATACCCAGAAAATGTCAAAGGAACTAAGCTTACTCAGAGACAAAATGGGCAGTCGCAAGGCCCCAGCCCCTTTCCTACCAGAACTCGGTAGCTCTGAGAGACACGGATATCTCTTCCTTCAAAGGATCTGACACTTTGGTAGCAACTGTTCCTCAAGGTCATGCCAGCAGAGTGCGACAGAGTCTTACCCCACTGTCCTTCCCAGCGTACCTTTTGGTCCCTAAAGACTGCCATTCTTCATCTTGGAGGAAATTGTTCCCGCTCAAACCACACCCCTCACCTCACCGTCCTCGGCCTTTTCTAAGGACCGCGTTTGTATTTTTATTTGGATGACACGCATCGTCTTTGGAATCCATGCTCTCTGTGTTTAGACGGGAGGTCTCTTCCACCAGCCTGCACTCAGACCAACTTGGAAAGAAAAAAATCTGAAATGCTGTTGCTGATGTACAATTTAAAAAGAAAATGTGAAGTTTGTAGCTTTAATCTTTTGTAACAAAAACTAATCAACACTGGCTTCAGTGCTGACCGGAAATGCTATTTTGTAAGGTTTGGCTGTAAATAATAGAGCTCAGCTGTTTGTATATGTGTGAGACATAGCTTCCTCCACTGCCGTGTGCTTTTAACTTGAGGTACCTCCTGTGTGCTTTTATGTTAGAGTTGTCCCCCCTCATCCCTCCCCCAACACCTGTCACCCTTGCGTTAAATAAACTGTCCTTTAGACCACAGACTGGTCCTTCTTTTAACATGAGGTTTCCCATCCATGTCACTGCTGTGCAACGTTGCTGTGATTACTGATGCTACTGTGTGTTTATTCTGGGATCCAGAGCCAGGGTGAGAGGCCGGCTTGTTGACACCTGACGACAGAGCCAGTGGGCAATGCCATTACAGTGAACTGGAATGGACATTTGTGTGTGTGTGTGTGTGTGTGTGTGTGTGTGTGTGTGTGTTTTACATATATATTATTAATATATTATCTCCCCATAAACACACACACACACACATATCTCCCCATCTTTGCCTCTTCTTTCCCTCTCCTCTTCTGAGATGTCCCCTGAGCTTTGGAGGGGTCCTCACATCCCACGCGAGGCCAAGCATTCCACCACCACCCTCAATGCTTCTGCCAGTTTGTAGGTTTCCACATTAACCACTGCCAGCCGCCGTAAGGAGCTTTTCTGATGAACGCTGGACACAGCACTAAACCCCGGGCTTGTGTCCTTAGAAGGTTGTTTGACAGTGCCACTGTTTAGCAAAATGACAGCAGTAGGTTTCCTCCTGGGTCAGCGACCAGACATAGCCTGAGGAGTAGCTCAGCCCAGAAGCACCATTGGAGAGGCCGAGGGAAGTGTCCAGCCTGTGTGTGCAGAGGGGAGTGACCATGCTGCTGAGGCATCGGGAAAGCATCCAGAAACGTGAAAAGTGCAGAAGCCAGGCCAGCAGAGGGTGGGGAGGAAGGGGAGAATGAGCAGGTGGAAAGACAGGCTGGGGCAGGAGCCTGATGTACGGCCACTTTGGAATCCTTGCACAGAGCCAGGCCAGACATGGGCCAGCATTCACAATGAAGTTGTAGGGCCATGCCCTTGGGTGGTGTGTCCTCATCCAGGGGTTAACCAGGCTGAATGACCCGGGGTTCTCTTTAGTCATAAAAAGTTCACCAGTAGCAGAGAGGGGGCAGATGGATATGGAAGGGCAAGTCAGGCCGCTCTGTAGCATGTAATGCTGTCATTCTGTCCTCTGCTGCTTCTCTGGGAGTGGAGCCGTGGTGGCGTTTGATTGCCCAACGTGTTTACTCCCTGAAACACTAGGCCAGGGTTGACAAATACTCCTATTGGTCAGGTTCTGAGCCTGACCAGAGAGAGGAATGATGCTGTTTTCTTCTAAGCAATTGGCATATGGCAGACAGTGCAGAGCCTTTCAGAGATCCCCGCTTCCTTTTAGGGGCTGTAATAGTCTCAGAGCCCACCAGGGTGGTTTTGGGAATGCATGGGAGTGTTTTCGAGTGGCATCGTGGGAGCCGTGGCAGTGCCTCAAGTAGGGACGAATATGCTGGTTCTTCTGTATGATGTCCAAATGTTTTTAAAAATACATTGTTCATAAACAGTCAGGAGTGAACCTCATCGTAGTACCTAAGCATGAAGCACTCTGTTTACTGTTAGTTTCAGAAGAGAGGACTGGAAATGCAGAGTTCCTTGTTGGAGCTTTGCCGAGAGATGCCCCCCAAGGCCGCAGTGCTCCTGAGTTTTGAGTCGCTAGTGCAGAACAGCTAGAACACTGGCTGGTCTAATGTGTAACCCGCATCCATAGGAAGTCTACGAAACATGTAAACAAGTGACAGGGGAGAGAGAGAGAGAGAGAGAGAGAGAGAGAGAGAGAGAGAGAGAGAGAGAGAGAGAATATGATGTGTGTGTGAGAGGTTCCAAGGGACTGGAATCTAAAGATGCACGTGTTTGCAGCGCCATCATCAGAGAGTACTCAACTTTAATCAAGAATGTATCCCAACAAGCTTGCCGGTGCTACACACCCACAGCTCAAACAGAGGAACTGTTGAAGGTAGCTAGGATGTGGAACAGCGGAATTCTTGAATACCGGTGAGCCTCCCTGAGGCCCGGCCGTTCTGGGTAATTCCTCGGAACTATGTGCACGTTTCTACACAGCATACCTGCACATGCGTGGCATTACTTACTATTATAACCGTCTTGGTGCTGCTGAGTCGAGAGTCTCATCCATTCTGGAGTCTGATGCATGTTAGGTAAGCACTCTCCCGCTGAGCCTTAGCGCACTCTTTTTTTCTTGAGGGCTAAGTTGTCTAAGCTGTATCCAGGCAGGTCTTGAATTAGCAATCCACCTGCCTCAGCCTCGTGAGTAGCCGCGATGATAGGCCTCTATTGTGAGCCTGTAACACTGGTATTCCCAGATGGCCTCCATTGAAGAATTAACCTGGCACGTTCGTGCTTAGCTTCTAAGATCGGAAGAGGTCAGGTACATTCGTGGTGGTATGGTGGTAGAGCTTCATTTTGTAAAAGGAAGCCATCCAGATACCCAGTGACAACTGGATGAATAAGTGACATAAGTCACAGTACTGGAGTACTACACAGTCCTGCAAACAGAGTACTATACAGCCCTGCAAACGAATCATCAAGAACTGTTGTGGGAAAAAAAAGTGAAGACATGGAAGACTTCAGTCTTGACTGGAGGCTATGGGCTGGGATGCTCTAGGCGAGCAGACATTTTGATGCTGCTAATTGGTCCTCACTGGAAATGGAAGAAATGATGGGAACCCATTACTGGTCAAGTCCTGGCCTTGTTAGGCTGGTTGTAACAGAAGTTATGGCCCAGCTTCTTGAATTGCCACTAGAGGTAGTCGCAAGCTGGCTGCCTGCAAAGTCTAGCCAGTGGCAGGCTGGCTTCCTGGGCTCTTCGCCATAAGAATGAATGAAGTTGGTTTTCTGGGTAGTTTGTGGTGGGTGGGAAGTTGAAGCTCTGCCCATTGTCTGCTTGTATGTTCAGTTTCTCACTACACAAAAGCCTGGCTGATCTCTCTGACACTAGAATAAAGTGGGACATGTCCATTGTTGGATGAATGGACAGATAGGATTTATATTCATAATGGATATTACTCCATTCTTGAAAAGGTATTCTCTATGATAAAAGAACGTGTCTATTATTTTGCTTACAAGAGCCTAGAGTGGGCAGGAAAGTCAATTAAGCAAGCTCAGATAATATTTTGGTTGTTTTCATTTGTTCGATTACTTGTTTGTTCCTTTGGATTTTGGGGACACAAAGAGCATTTCTGTGCTACAGTAAAGAATCAGAGCTAAGTTCAAATTCTGGTTGTTGCCAGATTCCCACCTTAATGGGGTTTGGCATTGGTCAAGTGGGATTGCAAGAGGTGTGGCCGCACAGAGAGTGGGGAGAAGCCCAAAGCCCCATAAAACCGACACAAACATTTCACAACCTTTCTCGGTGTAGGAAAGCTCCCAGATTCCTTCTTGCTCAAGGTTGCTTAACTAGAAGGTGGAATCAATTTAGCTTGGAAAGCTAAAAGTGAATTGGGCAGGAAAAAATGTAGGCCATACAGGATTGTAAACACGTGTTAATTGATACCATGAGCTGGCAGTGTGTGTGTGTGTGTGTGTGTGTGTGTGTGTGTGTGTGTGTGTGAGAGAGAGAGAGAGAGAGAGAGAGAGAGAGACAGAGAGAGAGACAGAGAGAGAGAGAGAGAGAGAGAGAGAGAGAGAGAGAGATACTGGATTCAGTAGGGGAAATGTAATTTGAGGCCAGCCCTGATTTTGAGATGGGATCACTTCTCTGGGATTTGGCCTTCTCCGTGCTAGCACCAGGATCTGGCTGGCCTCTAACAACCAAATGAGTTGGCCAATGAACCTTGGACCAAATGCTAGCCCACATGAATTGGGCCTTACAGAATCCAAATCCATTGGCATTCTGTAGAGGAAGGGAATAAAAGATTTCTGAAGACAGTATGCTGGATCGGACTTATTTGTGGTTTCTTCCCATAAGCCCCACCAAGCATGGCCTCTAGTGAACCCAGCATGTGTCTGCCCTTGCTCAGAGGAATGTCTAGGTCAGGAGCACTGGGCCTGTCTCAAAATACAAGGTGGAAAGCAATCATGGAAGACATATGACATTCATATGCACATATGCGCGCGCGCACACACACACACACACACACACACACACACACACACACACACATCCCTTATGCACACCTACACCAGAAAGGCGGAAAGAATGGAGGAGAGAGGGAGGAAAGAGAGGGAACAGAGAGAGAGGAAATGATAGAATTTTATGGATACACACTGGGTTTATCTCCCTCTTTGTGAAAGGCACATCCTCTTCTCATGCAACAGGATCTGGTGTGAGTCCCTGCCTTGCTGTTGGGCTTTGAGGATGAATTTCAGGCTAACTGTGGGCATCAAGTAATTCTGTGTCCAAAGGTACCCATTGTGAACCGCACCGTATCCTCCACCTAGATAGAAAGTCAAGTGTGACTCATGATTCACAGTTGGGAATTGTGTGTCTGTCGTCTAACGAAGCACAGTGGCCCACTTGCAGATCCATTGCCTCTTGTTTCTGTGGCTTGAATTCTGCAAGCTTCAAGATTTTGGTGCCCATGGGCAGAATGCTCCCCTAAGGGACACAATAGTGAGTTCCTGGAATCGGGGACTGTCACTTGGGTATTTCTGATCTTATCCCCAGGAATACAAGCATGAAGGGAGTTACGGGTCTGTCCTAGGTAATCAACTATGGTGTCAAAGGGAAATTCTATTACTGCTACCCAGAAGGCATCAGGGAGTTCGTGTAACACCAGGGAATTCCCTGAAGCATCTTATTGCTCCCAGCACTTGCAAGGGTTCAGATTCTCCTGGGATAAAGGTCAGACGACCCTACCAAGTAGTGCATCTCAACCAGCGGAAGTGCCAGCCGAAGGCAGGGTAAACGTGATGTGGCAAATAGAACACTCTCCGTGCTGGCAGCAGCCTCTGCACACCGCAGCCATGGGACGAAGCCATGACGCCTTCCTCATGTCTACGTCTTTCATGGCCGTCCCTCCAGTCTCATACACAGAACATGCTGGAACAGTTCGCTTGCTCTGTACAGAACACTGAGGTACCAGTGGGAGAAACTGTTACCAATGAGGATCTGGATCCATTCAACAGGACATGGTTTGGGGTGTCCTCCCTTTGGAGGGGGAATCAATGTTGGGATTCTATGTGACAGTTTCCTTATGTTAGAAACATGCATGTGTGTGTACACTTGTGTGTGTGTGTGTGTGTGTGTGTGTGTGCGTTTATGTGCATGCCTGCCCATGGTGTGTGTGTGTGTGTGTGTGTGTGCGTGTGTGTGTGAGCTGCTTAGCATGGGTGCTGGGAACTGAATTTGGGACCTCTGGAAGAGCAGGAAGTCCTTAACCATTGAAGCCTCCCCAGACCTATTGTGCATCATTTTGCTTACAGATCCAGTTTCCCTCCAGAAGGATGGTGGTTTGGCTGAGTCATCTGCTTTTCTCTTGGTGGGGCTGGAGGACAGAATTCTGGGTTTAAGTAATTCAGAGACACAGCCATGTGTTGTCACTTAAAGAAGACACAAAAATAACAGGTACCCACTCCATCGCAATCCTGGGTTTCTCAATACCGCACACACGCACATGCACACACGCACATGCACACACGCACATGCACACACATGGAAGGTAATTAGAAGTGAATGTTTGGAAAGCAACATCCCCTAAACAGAAAGAAGGATTCTGGGCTGCTACCGAGGTCCCCAGAACTCTCCTAATTTCTCTGTTGCTTCAGGCCTTGTCAGGCCTTTTTTTTGACTGGGGGACATGATTACCCTTCTTTAGTGTGCTGGGTGGTGGCCTCCAATGTTACCCTTATTCAGTATGTGGGTCTTTGCGATTGCGATGGGAAGGATCTTGAGATGATATCATCTTGGATCTTCCCCATGGACCCTAAATGCCATCACAAGTATCTTTATAGGAGAAAGGTTTGGGGAAATTTAATATACAGTGGAAAATGTGATGCCACGCCAGGGGCAGAGACTGCGCTGAGGCCAGAGGCTGAGGATGTGGGAGTGGGGCTGGTGCTCTCCTCTTACGGTTCCCAGAAGCAGAGCCCTGTTTACACCTTGACAGTGGACTTTTGGCTCTGAGAACTATGTGAGAATAAAGTTGTTATTTTAAGCCACCGAGGGTGTGGTCATTTGTCACAGAACCACTGAAAAAGAGCATTCCTTCAGATTAATTCGTTAAGTTTGCCAGTGTCCAATGTTTGCGAAGACACTTGATCTCAGTTGTTTTCATTGTTTGACTCGTTAGTTTGTTTTCCTTCCTGTGTTGCTGGGAACTGAACCCAGGGTCTCAGGCGTGCTACTTAAGTGCTCTCTCGCTAGACTACAATCTCAGCACTTATTGTTTTGAAGCAGGATCTCATTAAGTTCCCAGGCTGACCTTGAACTCACTCTGTAGCCCAGGCTGACTCTCAGCCTCCCTGGTCTCTGGGGTTATAGGCCTGTGCCACCAAGCCTGGTGAGTTATCCTTTCTGATGTCGTTAATTCCAACTGGACTCTTGTCCCATGCCAACTGTTCTGGCTGCTGCTGCCACAGACAAGCCTCTGAGGGTGTGGATTATGAATGGCTCCTTCGTATTGATGGCCCACCTTCCCCAGTCTCTCAGAGCAAACCTGAGCAACCAGTCCCAGGCTAGCTGTGGCAGGTGCTTGGGCATGGGTCCCTATTTGTGGAACACTTCCCACCAATCCGCTGGAGGGAGAGGGACCCACTACGTTGCTGCTCCGATGACATACAATCTACAGAGGATGGCTCTCCCTAATCTGTCCCCACACCCCCTTTAGAGTCTTCTTTGAAGGAGCAGAAGGTCTCGAAGTCTCGTTAGGCTAGGCCAGAGGAGGGTGTGGGGAGCTCTCCAGTGTGTCCCTCATCGGGGCACAGCTGGGCACAGATGTTAAGAGGTCAATGTGCAGGAGAGGTGAGGAGTATGGTGAGCTCCCGAGAGGCCCTTTGGCTTGGCTCCTGTCTCTGCTATAACCTGGAGACGTTGGGCATCTGCTGTGTACTCTGTTGGGAACACTCTTCCCCAGAACGCTCTCTTACCTAATTACTGTTTCTCTTTATTATAGCAGGGTAGACTGTCGCTCACTCGGGAAGGCATTCCTGGATGGCCTCGGGTTACGGGGTTTCCTCCCGTGCAAAGTTAACTCTCGTCATGGCTGTCACATTTGAGTCTGTCTCCCCGACTAGTTCCCTTGTTAGCATAGGGACATTTGAGTTCTCTACCATGACGACCTTTGAACCTGGTCAGCAACCGGAGGCCCAGGAGCCAAGGCAAACCGGACAGGGGAGGGTGGGGGCGTAACATGCAGGCTTGTATGGGAGGGGATGGAAGAGAAGCTAGGGGGAGCCGGACAGTCCATTCCTCCTCCTGAGGCTTTGAAAAAAGTCTAAATACACTAAAACTACCATGTCTGCAGGACACACCTCAGCCTTAGCTCAGGACTCCCCCCAATACAGATCTGTTCACGAGGGAGTGGGAACCATGATGACGCCATTGTTAAAAGTTCCCAAACCAAGCAGGGCTCGGGGTGGACTGCCCAGTGGCTTTTCTTTTCAATGCCGTTCACGCCCTCTCAGGAGCAAGGTCTCTATCTCTCTCCTCTTTCCTCCCAGAGCCTGGTACCCAGCAGGCTATAGCAATTACTGAGTCTAGGCAGTACGAGCTAAGTATCCACCTTGCCTGGGATGAGCCAAGACGATGCCTTCTAGGTGAGGCTCAGTGTGACGGAACAGACAGGGCCCCAGGGAGGCCCCGATGATATAGAAAGAGGTGCGTATAAAAGTGTGTGTGTGGGGGGGCAGGACCCTTCACAACTTGTTCAGTCAAAGGGACAGTATAAAAGATTTACCTCCATTAAAGATGACAGGGCCTGGTCAAAAGGGACAGACATCTCAAGCATTTGCTTGGGGGTTTATTCTAGGCGGGGTTAGGGGGTTAGAGTTCTGTGTGATAGACAGAGAACTTCCCAGGTTAGAATGGGGGCCGTGGTAACCAGGTTTATATCATGTGATAAAGGCCATGACCAAAACCTTGGAGAGGAAAGGGTTTATTTGGCTTACATATCCCAGGTCATAGTTCACTGAGGGATGCCAGGGCAGGAGCATAAGGCAGGAACCCGGAAGCAGGAGCCTGGAAGCAGAGCCGTGGAGGAACACTGCTTACTGACTTGCTCCCGTGGCTTGTTCAGTCTGCTTTCTTATAGACCCCAGGACCACCTGCTTAGGAATGGTGCTACGCACAGTGGGCTGGGGCCTCCCACATCAATCACTAATCAAGAAAATGTCCCACAGGCTTGCCGACAAGCAATCTGATGGAGGCGTTCCCTCCACTGAGCCTCCTCTTCCCAGATTACTTTAGCTTGTGTCAAGTTGAAGAAAGCCGAGCAGGACTGGAGCATGCGCGGTACCGGAGCATGCGCGGTACCCCTCTGCCGCCAACAGTTCAGAGTTGAGCTGGGTCTTCTCAGTCAGCTTCTCTCTGGGTCCCACGCTGTGACAGATCCACTAGAACCTATTTCTGGGGGCAGGGGGCTGGCCACCTTTCCCGTGGCAAGTGTAGCGCTGGGATTGGGTCCCAGAAGGGTCTCTAGTCAGGCTCCTTCTGTAAGTCAGCCCTAGGAAGTGTGTATGGCAGATGATTGTGGTATTGATCCTACAGATTCCAAAGACTCGGCCCCCAACTCCTTCCAGGGACTTATCATTAAAAGCTGACTTCTCCGTGGCATTCGGCTGAGCCTCAGTTCTCTCATCTGTGAAATGGGGATAATCATCTGCACAAGGCTAACCGGCGCATACAGAGGCTGTCCTCTTCCTCCTCTTGGTGTGTACATACTTCAGAGGAGGCCTTTCTGTGGGCTGGTGGAATGGAGGGCGGTGCTAGCCTGCTCTGGGCTTTTTTGAGAAAGATCTGCGGCCCCTATGTTTTGCTCAGGCGGATGGCTCCCATGCAGAACCTAAGCAGGGGAGGACTCTGCTCTACATTAGCTGATTCCCAGGCTTTGGGGAGGGAGTGCAGAGCCCCGGTTTTAATAACTGTGAGATTTTGCAGGCTCACTGGGGGCTTGGGTCTCCAGGTCTGTAGAGCGCCCTTCCTGAGAAGTCTCTCTGGATGTTTCCAGAGACACGTCTGATACGCCATCCACGCTGCTCAGCAAGTCCTCAAACTCCCGCTGGCCGCTGCTCCGCACGGCCGCCTCCAGTGCCTTCTGGCGCCGGTAAAAGTGGGAAAACTTGTTGAAGATGATGGTGATGGGGAGGGCGACCACCAGGATACCCCCCAGGATGCAGCCAGAGGCTGCCAGCTTGCCCGCCACAGTCTCCGGGACCACATCCCCATAGCCCACTGTGGTCATGCTCACGGTGCCCCACCACCAGCAGGCGGGGATCGTGTCGAAGCCCACGTTCTTTTCTTCGGCTGTGTAGGCCACGCCAGAGAACACTGACACACCCACGGCCAGGTACAGCAGTAAGATGCCCACCTCACGGTAGCTGTGCTGAAAGAAAATGTATGAATCCGAGTCAGAGATATCTGAACTTACAGACTTAGTGTTAGGAGAAACTGAGGCTCGCAGAGTATAAAGAAAATGTCCAAGGTCAAATGGTGGAATTGGAGCCAAGACCCTGACTCTGAAGGGCACTCTTCCGACTACATTAAGCAACGAAACTCCCTCCGATTGATCACAGGATCAACTAGGGATTGGGATAAGACTTGCTATCTCACAGAACATAAAACACTTGTCCTCAAATGATTTCGGTGCTGAGAGCCCCTGGTCTACAGCAAAGTCTCCTAGACTGTAATTATGCAGGGGTCTGTTTAAAAAGCCAGGACTCAATTAAGTAGGTCTGGAGTTAGACCCAGAGATTCTGCCTTCCTGGCAAACGTCTGGGTTTTGAGGAAGCTGTGGTGGTCTGGGACCTCACTTCAATAGCAAGTCACTCCCCCCTACCGGATACATACACTATGCTGTGCCCGTGTCTTGATTCAAACAGCCTTGGTTCTCATCTCTCTCCTCATAGGCAAAGGTAGGAAGGTTTGGGGGACAGGAGGCTCTTCTCTAGGGTGAAGAATTAAAGGGATCTGGCTAACATATCTCTCTGTACCTGCCTAGTACCCAGGGGTCTTCCGGGTCACACTAGCTAGCACCTAGTAACCTGGCTGTTTTGCACTGGGACCTGCAAAATGCTGTCACCAATGGTGGAAGGGACTTTCAAGCACCTGCTGGGGATTCTTCACAGGGTTGCCTGGGGCTTAGGAGAGCACAAAAGGCTGGAACTGAGCGCAGCCGAGTCGTTCTCTGGCCCCTGCCACTTATTAAGGAGCCTCCCAGAAACCCCGTGACTTCTTAGAACCTCAGTTTCCACATCTGTAAAATGGGGGCAGTACAAGCCCTTCACAGGCTCTGCAATGCCCTCGGAACAAGGAAAAGACGAGGAATGGGTCCAGGGTTCGTATTTTCATCACCTCAACCTGCCCATCTCTTTCCTGCTGCGCCCCCTCTGTTGACGTCCACTCTGTTCCCTTATCAGACTCAGGTAGAAGTTGATCAAGTTCTCTTTACCAGAACCAGGCTAATTTCACCCAACTGGGAGGGGCCAGTGACCAATAAACTGCAACCAAGCTTATAAAACTCAACCTAGCCAACCCCGGATCTTCATTTGTAAATTATAGCATCTTCCGGGGGAAGTCGTCCTAAGGACTAATCAATCAATAATGGGTTTCACAGAAAACTCATCCTGTGCCCAGTGAGTGTTAGCACTGGGCTATTGGGAGGCTGAGTGACTGTGACTACCTGTGCCTTCCGATGATGCAGGAAGAGAGACACCAGGAGAGAAGCCAGCTAGCATCTTGCTTCGCACCTTTCTTTGCACTATGATTTATTTGATGTTTCACAGGAACATCAAAGGCCTTTCTCTGTTCTTTCTCTTTCCTTCCTCCCTTTTCTTTCTTTTTTTTTGGGGGGGGTGGGTGGACAATGGTGGTTCACTTTAGTTTTTAAAAGATTTATTTAAAGTTACATGCATATGTATGCTTGTGGCTATATGCATGTGTGTGTCTGGGTGCCCACAGCAGTGCTGGAGTCCACTGGAGCTGCAGTAAGAAGTGACTGTCAGTCATCTGATGTGGGAGCTGGAAACCAAACTTGAGTCTTTGGCAAAGGCAGCACCCACCCCTAACCACTGAGCATCTCTACCCCCCCCCCAACTCTTAACCAACCACCGAGCTATCTCTCCAGCCCTGTGGTTCAGTTTACTCCAGTTTGTTTTCTGTATTTATTTATTATATGTTAATTATTTTTATTCTTCTTGGGAAAGGTCGCCCTAAGCCAGTGGTTCTCAACCTGTGGGTCACGACCCCCTTGACAAACCTCTAGTTCCAAAATTCGTTATGATTCATAACAGTAGCAAAATTACAGTTATGAAATAATAATGAAGATAATTTTATGGTTGGGGGGTCACCACAACATGAGGAACTATATTAAAAGGTCACAGCATTAGGAAGGATGAGAACCACTGGACTAGGCCCTTCTTTTAGTATTTTTTTTTTAGATTTATTTTTATTTGTATCGTAGGGATGTTTTGGCTACATCTATATTTGGGCACTAGGTGTGTGCAGTGTCTGTGGAAGCCAGAAGGGGGTATGGCCTGGAACTGAAGTTACAGATGATCGTGAGGCGACATGTGGGTGCTAGAAACAGAACCTGGATCCTTTAGAAGATCCGTTAGAATACTGATTCTCTCCAGGTCCCCTAAGGCCTTCCTTACAGAGAGAGCGGTGGGGTTACACATGATGAATATGAATGTATTATCTGGCCTCTAGCCTTATTTCAGGCCCAATGTGGCATCTCATTTCATGGGCTCTTGGATGTGACCAGCCTATAAATACAACCGTAGTTAACCCAACATGCCCTACGGTTATTTCTCCCTCTGCCCCAGCGTGGCCTCAGCGGTCCTACCTTGAGCGTGGCGCCCAGAGAGCGCAGCCCGGTAGAGTGGCGGGCCAGCTTGAGCACGCGGAAGATGCGCATGAGGCGAAACACTTGTACCACCTTTCCTAGGTCTCCGAGCTCCTCCCCGCTGGCTCCGCGCCGGTCACCAAGCGCCGCGCCGGCCAGCAGTGTGAGATAGAAGGGCAGCACCGACACGATGTCGATGAGGTTGAGCGGATGGCAGAAAAAGTTGCGCGTGCTGGGAGCCAGCAGCAGGCGCGACGACACCTCGAAGCTGAACCAGGCGATGCAGAAGTACTCCAGGCGGCGCAGCACCGGGTCGTCGCGCACGTCATCTGCGCTGCGACCCGCGGCCACTGCAGCCACCGCCGCCGCCGCCTCCCGGGCTTGGTACTCGGGCAGGCTGTGGATGCACATGGCAGCGATGGAGGCGAGCACCACGCCGATGGACACGCAGCTGAAGAGCTTGCTGGGCAGCGAGTAGCCGGGGTTCTCCATGGTGAGCCAGAGGCGACGGCGCAGGCGACCACAGCGGGCCGCACCATAGCGCGCCAGCTCCCGCTGCACGTCGGAGATCTCGTCGGGACACGGGTCCACACTGCTCGGGGCATCGCTGTCCTCGTCCCAGGCGCGAGGCCGCGTCACACGCCGCTCCAGGTAGCGCGCGCGGCAGCACGTGGCCAGAGCGTTCTCGCCCAGGCCCCAATAGTCAGCCTCCTGGCCGAAGGCGAAGACGCACAGCTCATCCAGCACATGCAAGTGCCCGGTGCGGTAGAAGTGCAGCAGGCCGAGGAAGAAGCCCGGGTGCCGATCGAAGTAGAACTCGCGCGCCGCCGCGTCGTAGTCGTCGCATAGGCGCCGCGCCTGCTCCTCGGACGCCGCCGCCTGTAGGCGGCCCAGCCGCGTGCCCGGGAAGCGCGCGAGGGCGCGCGCGCTCAGCAGCCGCCTCACTCCGCCCACGTTCACGCGCAGCGCCTCGTCCCTTGGCCGCCAGGGGACCCGAGAGCCCGGACCCGGAAACTCGCTCACCATGGCTACACAGTGTGTCTCCCTGTTGGTTAAAATCCCCGGCTCTATCCACAGTGCTGGAGACCGCGTGAGGTGCCAGGCACGCAGGAGATGCCCAGATGTCAGATGCCCCCTGGACTCAAGTCAGGCCTGGGTCTGAACGTCCTTCAGCCCAGACTGGGTAATTTCGACTAAATCGCCCATCCTCCCACTTCCGGTTTGTCTCCTCCAGGGCACAACAAAAGGGCACGCCTACCTTGCAGGGCTATAGAAGTCATGTGATGGCCTGGCATCTAATAGAGACTCGTACAGGACATCTCTCTTTTTCCTGGACAAGGTTGGATATAGGAAGCCAAATGTCCACGGTGGCTCTTCTGAGCCTCAGGATTCTCTGTAGATGGGAATAGTTAAAGCTTATTACCTACGACTATTAAGAAAGTCAGTTGAGACTCTAGATTGTCAGGGTGTTGTTCCCTGTAGTAGGAGAATCCTCACCACAGGATACTCCAGAAATCCTGTGTCACAGGATGCAGTTTCAGTCTGTCTTGATTTTGATGATTTGAAAACTCTGAAGTAGGAGCCTGCACTCCAAAGTGCACTTCCTATCTATCTATCTATCTATCTATCTATCTATCTATCATATCTATATATCCATCTATCTAATTATTTATTTTGGAGACAGGATCTTCCATGCAGTTCGACAAGGCTGATATCAACCTCTTGATCCTGGTACCCCAGTCTCCTGAGTGTTGAGATTCCAGACACGCACCTGTGCACCTGGCCCTTCTGTTTTTAAGAAGCCTGGAGGGTGATTCCAGTACATGGTCAAGTTTGAGAGCTACTGGGCTAGACTATGTAATAATACACTTGTGGTGTCCTTCAGACTTGACCTTAAACCTTGGTTCTGTCTTACCTTAGCAGTCACATATTTCCCATTAGCCTTCCCAGCAGCAATCAGAATATAGACTTGAAAGTGTGGGACATAGGCTGGTCACCTAGGTCACTGTCTATTCGAGTCCCTCGAGCTGGGATTTAACTTTATCCTTAATGGACCTGGCCCTTGACTGAAATGTTTATTCTCCAGGTTTTAGTTTCCTACAGAATACACATGCATACAATAGCACACATTCCAGAAATAGCCAGGGGTTAAGATGGTTTATGGAAACAGTCTAGTTTCGGTGGATACACCAGAAATGCAAGGTTTTTCCACTGTTCACTGATCCCTGATCCTCCTTTAACTTAGGGCTGCTGGCTTACCCCTGTTCCACAAAACTATGTAATCTCATCTGTAATTAGGGTCAGTAATGCCTTCTCCCAGGGGATGGGGATGGAGGGCACCCCAGATGCTCTTCATTAACACTGTGGATTGGGATCCCATCCTTGGCTCCTGTGCTAAAACCCAGGCCAGTCCCTTGACTCTGAGCATTAGTTCTCTTACCTAGAGTGGAGGGCACGACACTGGATGAACTGTTAGGAGAATACATGCAAAGTCCCTGGTACTTGGTGGGTTCTCAGTAAGCATCAAGCCTTTATCCTTTCCTTTTCCTTCTGAATTTGCCACTTGCTAGCTGTTGACCTGAGCAGATCCATCACCCTCTCCGAGCGGAGCCACTGGCTCCCTCCTCTGCAGTCTGGACTGCACTGGAGAGACTCTGAGGATTGAACAAGCCTGGTGTTTTCCGGTAGCGCAGTCCCTGCCCAGAACTGGCGCATCACATGCATCCTCTATTGGCTTGGGCATCAAAACACACCGTTTTTAAGTACACATCTTTCATCCATTAGAAGCCCTGTTTGGGTCAACTCCCCCATCTGCCACACACTTCTCTGCTCTAGGAATTAGGATAATTAATTCAACAAACATTTCTTGTTAAGTATCCCAGCCACTCAGAAAGGCCGGGTGACTTATCCGAGATCATGCAGACTGTGCCTCTCAGGGCACCGGCTCAGCACCCTTGATACTTTTCATGAGCACCCTCTGCGCGTCTGGCCGCTTCCCTGAGCTCCTCACATACAGAGCACTCAGTTTTATCCTAACACCACCCAGGTTTCCTAAATCCCATCTTACAGAATATGTAAGCAAGATTAGTCCGGTCAAGCTGTCCCTCCTTGGGGGTCTCCTAAAAGGGAATCCTCAGGCCACCCCCACCTCCCACGCTGTCAGCCACGCCCCTCCCCGCGGGAGGCTCCTTACCTGCCTCGACCTCCAGGGATTCCAGCGCGCTTGTACCCCAAGTCGCCGCCCGGGCTGTTTTCTGCCCTGAGGCCCCGCTGCGCCTCACTACTGCGGAGGCCCGGCGGCCCCCTCCTTTCCTGTGTTCCCGTCCCCCGCGGCTGAGGCCGCATCGATCGCTGCCGGGGGGAGGGAGGGAGGCCGCGGGCGGCCGGAGGCGGTGGTTTCTATTCTTGCCTGGGATGGATGGGGGCCTAACAGCTGGGAGCATCTTTCAAAGTCAGAGCCTGGAGGGATGGGACGGTTAGGGAATGGGGACACCTTTGGAGAAAGGTTTAAACCTCTGTCCCAGGAATGGCAGCGACCAGGATTTACTTGATTTAGGGATTAATATGTGTCAGGCACTGTTTCAAGGGACTTAGTCCAGACATGTTTAACACAAACTTGGCAGGGACAAGCTCTTCAGCTTCTGATTTTATAGGTGCCACCTAGGTACTCAGACTGTGGAGGTCTGAGTTAGGAGGCGGGGTAGGGTGCTACATCTCCTTGGAGCCCCCAGGCTGTGCCTGTCCCCGGGCTGTACTAGTGTAGGGTCTAGCACACTCTTCTTCCAAGTGAGTTGTGAAGCTAGAAACCTGTCCTTCTGTCCTGGAGGCGTAAAACTTAGCTAGATAGTCTTAATCACTTCCTACCAGGAGGAGGGCTGCGGGTCTGACAGCCGCGTTGAAAACTTATAGAACCCCATCATTCTCCAGCATTTCTTTCGGCGGCGGCTGTGCATGCTCCTTCACTCTTACCAATAATCACCGATATTGATTGGGCACCTCTTTTGGGCCCACACAGGCCCCATCCTATCTCACTCAACCTGTACGTGTACCTGTTGGGCGGGTGTGGTGTTATTCCTCAACTGGAGGCGTAAGGCTTGAGAAGCCTCTAGGTCAGGTGGTTGAAGTTTACACCAAGTGAACCACAGAGACATGTGATCCCCCTCCCCCACGTCCTTTATGAGTTCTGAACTGGGAGTGAGGCTCAGCTGGCAGAGTGCTTGCTGGTTGGGTCTGAAGCCCCCCGGGGTTGATCTCCTGTACCCTGTAAACCAAGCACTGTGGCTTATGGCTGTAATCCCAGCAGTGGGGGGGGGGATCCAAGGTGGGGGAATCAGAAGTTCAATCCTTGGTTGAATAATGAGTTCCAGGTCAGCTAGATTCCATGAGACACTATCTCAACTGTTCTTTTTTTTTTTTTTTTTTTTTTTTTTGGAGCTGGGGACCAACCCAGGGCCTTGCGCCTAGGGCAAGCGCTTTACCACTGAGCTAAATCCCCAACCCTCAACTGTTCTTTCTAATAGCAGCATTAAAAATATTAAAAGAGGGCTGGAGCGATGGCCCAAGCAATCAAGAGCACTGGCTGCCCTTCCAGAGGACCTAGGTTCAGTTTCCAGCAACCACATGGCAGTTCACAACTGCCAGTAACTATAGTCCTAGGGGGGCTGATGACATCTTCTGACGTCATGTGCAGACAGAATACCCATGCACATAAACAACTATCGTTTGATAAAGGAAACAGAAGAGTTTAAAAAAACAATGTCTTTTATTTAACCTAATACATCCCAGACATAATTTTAGCATGATATCAATAAAAAAATTAACAGGGAAATATTTTCTATGTCCACTTTTGGGCTAAGTCTTTAAAAATTATTATACTAATTTTGCTAATTTTGTTGTCAGTGTTACAAGTTACCATAATTTTGACAGTTCCCAACCTTACAAACTTGCCATCTCACCACTTCTGAGGATCAGAAGTCTGTGGATGGCATAGCTGGACTCTGTACTCATTCGTGTGTGTGTGTGTGTGTGTGTGTGTGTGTGTGTGTGTGTGTGTGTGTGTGTATGCACATATGTGTGCTAGTATGTATGTGTGTTTATGCTGTTAGGGTATGTGTGTATATGTGTATGTGTGTGTAGGTGTATATGTATGTGTGTTAATATATGTGTGTGTTATTACATGTGCGTGTGTACTTGGTTGTGCTAATGACCACGTGTGTACATGTGCTGGAGTGTATGTGACTCGCTGATTTGGCGAGGACATGTTCCTTCTGGGATTAGACTCTGTAAGGCTATGACCTCTGCTGGCTTTCATGAAGTTACCATACTGGAAGGGCAAGGAACCGAGGGTGACTTCTGGCTACTGCCAGCTGAGTGTTTAGTTCCCTCACCCTCCGGAGCTGAAATGCTGCCCGCAACGTTTGCCAGCGGAGCCTTCCCTCGCTGAGGCTCAGATAAGACTCCCACCCAGGCAGACATGTGACTGCAGCCCCCGGAAAACCACGCTAGGTTTCTTAATTCAAGGAAACCGTGACCTAAGTGTGTATTGATTAATCCACTTCATTTGTGGCAGATTGTTATCCGGAAATAGATAATGGCTTTGCCACTGGATTCCGTGTGACCTTGGACCAATGGACTCTTTCTTGGCCTTTTCCTTACGTACAAAACGGGAAGAGCATCTCTTTCCAGATTTCAGAGTGGGTTAGCACACGCTTGCCATTCCCACAAATAACTTTTCCTGCCTTTCCCTTTCTCAAGCTAAGTTAGCTGCAGGAACAGAAAATGGATTCCTGGCGGGTTCACTAGAGAGTCCGAGCCTGTCTTGTGCAGCAGACACAGCTGCCTGTTAGCAGCACGGAAGGTCAGCTCCTTGGGACTCCTTCCTCCACTCTCCGGTGGGGCCCTCATCCCAGGAGTGAAGGAGGCTGGTGCTCTATGCACAGCCCCTTGAAGCTCCATTAGCCGTTGTGTACCCCGGCTCCTGGGATGCTCTCCCTTTGGACAAGCTACAGCCTGCTGAAGCCTTGTGTGGCTACCAAGGGGAGAGCCGAAGTAAGAGCTACACTTGTTTCTGCAGCTGCCCTTTGGGCTTTGCCCACTTCACATTCTCATGAGCCTCTTCTCTTTCTGGCAGACACACACACACCAGGGGCCCCGGGGCAAAACTTTTAAATCAGCACCGTCAAATGAATCTTTATGATAAGATTCTTCCTGGGGGAATCCAACCAAGACACTTCTCGAGGTTGTAGCAGTCACCTTTCAGGAACTGGGAAGGGTTCATGGGAGAGGAGCCAAAGGCCGACTTTGTCTTATTAATGGAAACAACAATGATTTCTACTTCTGATTGGCCCATCTTGAGCTACATGGACATCTCCCGCCGAAAGGAAGCCAAGGAGGAAAGTTAATTTACCTTTGCAAAGTCGTTATAGAATGTTATTGAAACGCACAATTATACAGTCATGGCTGGAACTAACATTTGGTGTTTCTGCCTTTGTGTTGCCCTGGGAAATATGTGGAACTTCATAAGCATTCCAGTGGCTAGCTGAGCTGTCTGTCTAACTGGAGACACTATGGCTGGAAAGGAGGGAGGGAGAGGACACTTTCTCACTCCTCCTAAAACTCAGGGCTTGGGCTTGGAGAACTTCTGGGATGAATTAGGCCTCTCATGGCCTCCAGTAGCCTCCCAGGCCTTTGCAGACTGGTGTACGGTGTGTAGATGCTAGCTGGGCCTTTATCTCATCCACTGGAGTATGTGAGACACAGCCCGTAGTCCATAGTAAGTGCTCAGAAAACACCATTGAACGAATAAGGAAGGAAAGAAAGCAAGATTGGCCTTAGTGAAGGAACCAGGTTCTTGGCATGATGGGACGATTCTCACAAGGGCAGTGGAGGGAGGCACTGGGTTTGCAGCAGGAGTTTGGCGGCTGAGAACTGAGGAGACACGGCATAGACAAGGCTAGTCTCCAAGGAGCAGATGGTGAGTGGGCCAGGAAATGGAGTAGAGGGACTGTGTGGAGATTCCCCCTATAGTTAGAAAAGCCACAGCTTGTGACTCAGCACCTCCTGTCACTCCAGGGAACATAGCTCAGAGTCTGGATCCCCCAGAGAGCCATAGGATTGCTGGTCTCCAAATTTTATTTGGTTTATATGGGAACTTCCTTCCCGAGTCTCTTGAGCGTTCAGACTCCTCTCCTTCAAGGATGAAACCCAGGACAATCAGATGTGCACCAACCGTGTTCTGATGTCTATGACTGAACTCGTTCATGCAAACTTCTTGGAGCTGTTCGAGCCTCTTTTTTTCACCTGTGCACACTGTTGTTAAGGCTAGATAGGCTATTCCAAAACCTACTGTAATTGCATAACAGGGATGTAAAGAATTGAGTCGCAACTTTTACAGGTTGGTCCTAGCTCTAGTATGTGTGAACCAGGACCCAGTAGGGCTGTGAGGCTTCAGTGAGATTGACCATTAGAGTGAAAGGGTACAGGGTGCAGGGCAGGGACTCTGTGGCGTTTAGCTCTTGTCTGGGCTCATTGTTACCTAAGGAAGAGAACACCATAGTTTAATTCTGGCTATGACACCTCCCAACTAAGAGCTGGGGCAAGTCTTTGCCTAAAGCTCTTGCTTCTCCATTGTCAAATGGGAGTACCAGGTCCTCTTTCTGCGGGGGACAGAGTAAATAGTATCACAGTGTTTTAAAGCGGGAAGCATAGGGTAGGCTCTTTCTCCAGGCTAACAGTCAGTTTCTAGCAGGCCTTTGCTGTGTCACCAAAATCCCCATATCCCTGTGACTTCCTGCCACAACTATTACCCCTCCCAAGTGTGAGGCTTGCCTGAGATAGCTCAGCTTTAGGCTAGTGGCTTCTGGGTGAGCTCTGTTTGTGGCAGAGGCTAGAAGCTTCCAGAAGAACTGTGCCTTGTGGCTGTGAGTTCTACCCAAACAGGTTGCTAGCCAGGGCTCCAAATTAGTGGAGGTGCTGTCTTAGCTTCTCTTTCTATTGCTGTGACTAAAGACTCTGACAAACGCAACGGAAGGCAGAAAGGGTTCATTTTAGCTCACAGTTCAAGATACAGTCCTTTATGGCAGGGAGGTCAAGGCGGCAGGAGCTGGACGCAGCTCGTTACAGTGCATTTGCATTGAGAAGGGAGTGATGGATGGATGCATGCTATGCTCAGCTCAGAAGGGAGTGATGCATGCTATGCTATGCTATGCTCACTTGCTTCATTTTGTCTGGTTCAGGATCCAACCCAGGGAAGGGTCCTACCCACAATCAAAGTGGCTCTTCCTACATCAATTAGCCTATCAAGATAACATCCAGAAGCTTGTCTCTCAGGTAATTCTAAGCTCTGCCAAGTTGGCAATTTACAGACTACAGGTGGGATGTACACTATCTAGGGAATCTGTGGACGAGAAGGGACATGGTGGGCAGAGACTATGTTCCCCTATATTGTCTGTGTTAATGTGATGTGTGGGGAAACCGACGCCCAGGAGGAGGCTCAGAAATATCCAGGAGCTCACGGATTCCGTGACACCAGAGAGCTTTCTGTTTCCTACCTGTCACCTTGGACCCATGTTGTTGGCAACAATTACTCTGAACCAACAGTTCGGGCATTTGAATTTAGTTAAAAGGGTTGTAGCAGCCAGAAAGTGCCACTCTCTCCATCTTCTGAACTGCAAAAGGAAGTGGCGAAGGACTCACCTGGGTTACACTGCAAGGCCATGAGAACAGGACAGAAGAGGCACAGTTCCTAAGCCCACCTCCAAAGTAGTCTGCCCCAAGTCTGGCAAACAAAAGGGTGCTCAGCAGAGAAAGAAATGGGGGTGCCTCCTTTCTCAGCTGTCTGGGTACAAGGAATGGATGGATCCTTGCTGAGTCCTTTCAAGGAACCCTTATTAGGCTCTGACTGTAGACAAGTGAGACACAGCTCAGTAGTGGAGTCAGGCATACTCTACACATGACATTGCAACCCCGGAGCACCTTTCCCTGGATATGGGACAATCCAAATGGTCTTAGCAAATGCTTGGCTACAATGTGAGACAGCATTGACTCCCTGGGTGAGAGGCGCTCCTTTAGCTCCGGACTCTGCCAGGAAGCTGTCTCAGTCAGAATTCTGCATCTCTTGGCATCTCTTTAACCCTTGTTAATCTCCATTTACTAAAACAGAGTCAGGCTCTGCTTTGGCGGGTGGCCATATCTAGCTAGAAGAGTTAAACGGTACTATTAAAATCAAGCATGAACGAACTTAACAGGATTACTGTTTTCATTGCACTTGGCTTTGAAGTTCTGTGCTGTCTCTGGCCAGTGAGTGACCTTGCAGGTCTTATTTATCTTTGTGGCACCAAACCTCCTCTGCCCTCCCCTCCCCCAACACCATCCCTTGGAAATGAACCATCCAAAAGGGAGCCATTTAAATGAAGACACTAAGTAACTAGATGTACAGGGTGCTTCCCACAACTTTACATGCTATGGGCTGGTTCTTCAGGGATGGTGGGGACTGAAACACATGTATGGATGGACTGATGTTTGGAAAATTCTTGCTGCACACACATTTTCGAGGGAGGATTGTCTGAAGGTGGGTTCAGGGCTCGGGAGAGAAGGAGCTGCCTGACTCGGCACTTTAAGTGGAGGAAACAATGAACAGAGAGATATAAAAATGGCTGTGAGGTAGGGTGGGAAGCTCAGCATGACAGTGGGGTGGGGAGCTGGAGCGATGAGCTGTGCCTTTGATGTCTGGTGTGGACCTTGGCACTCAGAAGAGAACGCAGGAGTCAGTCGTAAGGGAGGTGACAACGGACCAGTGTTTGTCAGAAGGCTACAACTGTCTCTGGAGAGATGATCTGGGTTGCAGGATCCCTGGCCCCCACATCGTGATCTCTTCCTGGTGGGAACCACACCTGGATGCAGAGTCACAGATCCTAAGCCAGAATTAGCCTAAAGAAAGGGAAAGAAAGGGTTAATCCCTCTTTTGTAACAAGACTCCCAGTCTGACTCCTCAATTTAGATCCTGTCCATCTAATCTACTCGATGCTAAGACAGGCCTCCCCAGCCTCCTTCAGAAGGGCAAACTGATACCCAGGTTGGCACAGCACACTCAGAGGAACGCAGTTTCTCTGCCTTGCTAATGGGAGCCCTTCCGCCGCCTTCCTTCTTCAGCTATGGCCATGATGGGGGTGGGGGTGGGGGCTCACTTCCGAGGAAAGCATCCTGCTGAGATTATCTACCTGGAAGAACATCCCAGAGCTGGGGGGGGGGGTGGAAATGGCACCTTTGCTGGGGTCTCGGCAGTCCCGGCCACAGGCGCTAACACAGCACCGCTTCTTGCCGGAGCAGTCCAAGTCTTTGTCACACAAGTGCTTTCTAGGACTGAGGCAATGAAGTTGATCCACAGGGCATTTGCCCAGCTTTACTGCAATAGAGGAGCTCGAGTGAGTCTTGCTTGTGCTCACCAGCCCTGGGGCTTGAAGTTCGGGCATTGGAACAGTAGGGAGGGCACTTACCAAAGACTCTAGGCATACACTGGAGGAAGCAGGCTCGGGAGCAACACTTCCAAGAAGAGGGACACTGTTTGTCATTCGCGCACTGATCAGGAATCACCTGGCTGCAGGGCCCATCATCTGGTGGGCAGCCCCCCAATTTGTCTGCACGAGAACCCACACTTCAATTAACCAGCCACAGCTCAGGGTTGTGCTGGGAATCGCAGGATCGAATATCTCAGTCTCTTATTTCTTGCTTGCCACAGGATGAGTTTTAGAGGTTTTTTACCGTCTAGGGCTAATTACACTCGGTGGGCGAATGGGATAAGAAAACAAAATTAAAAGTCTCAGGCTATTGGAGGTCACTCAGCTAAGATTAGGACCCGAGTTTGATCCTCGAGACCCAAGTTAAAAAAAACAAACAAACAGAAAAGGGGGCTGGTTATGAACTTTTAACCCCAACAGCCCCAGGGAGGTGGGTTGGTCTCTGAGGTTTGCTGGCCAGCCTGGCCTACTAGATGAATTAATGAGATGCTGTCTCAACAAGGTGGCTGGCACCTGAGAGATGACACCCTGGATTGTTGTCCTCTGGTCTCCATGCCTCCACGTATGTATGTGCACCTGTATACACACACACCTACACTTGTACGCACACGCACACTCGCATGGATTCTCCACCTCGGACAAGATCGTGCTAGTCTGCCCCTGCCCACCTGTACCTCCCTGGCTTCATCCTCTATCTCACTCTCCCTCCCTCTGGTTCCTGAGCTGCTTCAAGCCAGCTCTCTCTGCAGGGTTTCTCCTGGCACCCATTTCCGCTCTGGCCACTTGATCCGTATATTGATTTCAGCTGAAATGTCACCTCTTCTTAAGGCCCTGCCTGTCTGAGCCGGTGGAGCTGGGTCAGCCCTGGGATGTGTGCCTACAGCTAGTCTGTTCCTCTCCCTGACTAGAGGCCGAGGTTTATCGCCTGCTTGCCCTGTTCGTCATGAGCACAGCACAGTGCACAGAGATTGGGGCTTCGTGGCTATTGGAAGGAGATGGAATTTGAAGGGAGGCCCAGTGTCACATATGTGCTCCCTGCTGGCCACCCTGACACACCTACGCTGCCGTGCCCACCTCTGTAGGAAGTGGGATAGCTTAGATTCAAGAGCCTACACTGTCTCTGAACCTTTCCCGGAACAGCCCTGAAGTGCTCGGACCTGGAGGCGACCTGACTGCTGCTCTTGCTGAGATTTCATTCACAAGTCCACAAGGAAGAAATTAGGGCCTGTTCAGGACAGTGACCCCACACTGGCCTGGGCTGGGCTAGAGTCCTCTGGCTCTCTTTAATCTTTTATGTTCTGCTTTGGCTGATTTGAGCTGTGTGTATATATACAGGGATGGGGCTGGTCCTAGAAATTCAGCTCAGTCTAGCATCACAGAAGTTTCAATTGGACCCAGGTCTATCAGTGTAATCCCCTGGGGCCCTCTTCCAGAGGTTCTCCCTGACTCTGACCTGCGACCTACCTGGCACCAGATCTCCCAGGCCAGTGGAAGATCCCACCTTTTTGCTTAGAGTCCAGACATCTCCATTTGCCTTGGTGTCTGTTAACCTTCTCCTCTCTCAGTCCTAGCCTGGGTACTGGCTGTGCACACAGTAGGTGGTCCTGTGCTCCCGAACTGTCAGCTTTAGTTCCTAAACTGGTGGTTTAAGTTGAACTGCTGCCCCCTGCTAGAAAGTGAGCAGCTTAGCCCCGGAGGGAGCACACATCCTGAGGAGTGTCTCTTTGGGGAGGGACTTGGGGTATTCTGGGTTCTAGGGGTCAGGGGAGGTAGGAGGGAGAGTCTTTGAAGAGTATCTACAGGCCAGGATTTAATACCAAACTCACAGCCCAGCACAGAGGTGCTCAGGCCTCAGTGAGTGGGCCGAATGGAGCTGTCTGAACTCTAATGGAGGAAGTTGAATGTCTAGTGTGTGTGTAGCGTGTGTGGGGTGAGAGCAGCATAGATCATACCAGAGAGGAAGGGGAACTGCTGGAGGAGGACCCTGGGGCTGGGCTTCAAGGATTAGACTGATAGGGAGCAGCCTGAAAGTTGGCATTTTAAGTGAGACAAACTGTCGGTGCCACAATGTGGAGGATAAAAGTCTGGACTGTTCAGAGATGTATGCAGGGGTCTGAGTGGTCACACTGCCCTGGCTACTCTCCTAACGTTCCCTACACACACACACACACACACACACACACACACACACAGACAGACAATGTGTAGACTCCATACCTGTGTGGCAGCCATAGCTGGGCATGGTTAAATCGATGGATTTATTCAGTTACACAGATGAAGTCAGGTGCATGGGCACACCTCACCCTGAATACACACGCAGCCCTCTAGATGGAATTACAACATCGCCAACACCCTGACATTTGAATGAGGCGCACGGGATCTTACAAGTGGACGCGGCTGAGCCTCCATCAAGCTGGGCTAATGCTCTCCACTCTCAGTCCTGTTGCCGTCTGCCAGTGTCTGAAATTCTACCGAGACCTTCATGCAGATGCCTTGGTTAACGGTAAGGGTGTCACAGCCGACCGGGTACAGCAGGCTCAGGTTCTGGTGGGGCCAGGTCTCACCGTGGGTGTGGTGTCAGGACTGCTCTCCTAGGACTCCTCCGTTGCTCTCCCAAACCACCACATAGGCTACACTTATGGCCATGTCTGGCATTTATCCTTCAAGGCCCCGTTTTTCCTGAAAGTGTGGGACCCCGTTTCACAGGAGTGAGTTGGCGAAGGGAGCCTTTCTGACTCACAAGAACTGCCATCAGACCCCAAGTTTGATACTGTCTCGGTCTTTGGCACTGGCATTTGGTTAAGTAGTAGAGCCTTGATTTCCTTACCAGTAAAATGGGGATAAAACCAGTGCTGACTTGAGACACCACAGTGAAGATGTGATGGCTGCATGAGTTACAGTCAATGTAAGGCCTGACCTGGAACCTACTAACATCCTTTCATCCTCAGTGTGGATCTCCAAGGTTCCTCCTCCTCCTCTTCCTCTTCTTCCTTCTCCTCTTCTTACTCTTCCACCTCCTCCTCTTCCTCCTCCTCTTCCTCTTCCTCCTTCTCCTCTTCTTACTCTTCCTCCTCCTCCTCTTCCTCCCCCTCTTCTTCCTCCTCTTTTTCCTCTTCCTCCTCCTCTTCCTTTTCCTCCTCCTCTTCTTCCTCCTCTTCCTTTTCCTCCTCATCCTCCTCTTCCTTTTCTTCCTCCTCCTTCTCTTCCTCCTCCTCTCCTCTTCCTCCTCCTCCTCTTCCTTCTCCTCCTCCTCCCCAAACCAGTTCATGCCCGAGGCAGAGACCTGTGCCTCTGAGGAAGGCATAATCCAAGCTAAAGAGAATGGGCACCATGGAAATTCTGCTATCTTCATCTACCTACACTGCACAGGCTTCCCTAACCTTGAGGACGGGTTTCTGTCCCCATTTGTATTCTTCCCCCCAACCCCTCAAGCAGGTCTGACTCTCCAGAAGTGAATGTAGGTCACCAGCCTCAGAGGAGGATGGAGGAATGGCCTCGCCCGGGCAGGGAGGCACCCGTGTAAGAACCCCATGCCTCCCTCACTGCCAACACATCAACCTGAGCTTCGTCAGGGATGGGAATGAACTGAAACTGGAGAAAGGAACAAGAGAGACAAAGGTAGAGATTCCTCCCATCAGAACCCCAGATCCCAGCAGCCATGCGCCCTACTTAACTCCCAAGTCCCTTCTACAACTCCCACTGGTGGAATTATATAATGTTTTCCCCACAGGGAGAGGCACAGTGACACATGCATTGTGTCCGTAAGCTTGGGCACAAGAAGCATATGTATAGAGAGGTCTGCTCAGACAGGAATGAAGACACCTATGTACACACATGTAGCTATAGTGTGTCCTTAAAAACATTCAGATGTGAATGTAGACCCAGGCAAGTGAACAAGTCTGATGCAAAACTGCAGGCTCCCGGGAGCACCAAGACAGACAGGCAGGCAGGCAGGCAGGCAGGCAGGCAGGCAGGCAGGCAGACAGACAGACAGACAGACAGACAGACACACACACACACACACACACACACACACACACACACACACACACCTCACTCTTCACTGACTCTCCCACAGCCCTTGCTCTCTATAGAAGGGCAGAAACCACCCCGGCTGGAACGCAAGGACCCATAACACTCACCTCCCTTCTTTCTACACAAGGCAACAGGCAGCTGAGTCTCCAAAGCCAGGAGTACTGCGAGGAGGAGGGAGCTCCGGATTCTCATGTTTCTTTCGTGGCACCCAATAAGCTCAGGGCCCAGAGGCCCCCAAATTAACACCTGCAGTCACAGAGATGCCAGAGCAGTTGAGTCAGAGGAAGAGGACGAGAGGATGACCAGGGTGGCGTGTGCTTCCCCGATCTGGGCCCCACCCTCCCACCCCTGCCTAATGTCCTTCGGGCAAGGGGTGCTTGTGCAAGCGCAGGTAGCAGAGGTTCCTGGTGTTAGGGACGTGGATCTAGCTCTGCCTGTATTGCTGACTTGGCTTCTGGGTGTTGGGCAAGCCTTGCCTGTCTTTGGGCCTCGGTTTGTCTCATCTGTGTTGTGGGGAGAGGAAAAGGAGGGGTCATAATGAAAGCCACACATAGAGATTTTTCCCTGTAAGGCAATTTACACTTTACTCGCATGGCCGGCTCTGCCTGGGAATGTGAGTCTTAGCCTCCTCCGCCCTCTGACTGACTACAGGTATCTGGAACATCTGGTACAACCAGCCCAGTTTACTGTGCCCAGAGACTGAAGACTTACTAGGAGATGGCATTGAATTCCATGCTTACTAAGAATATAACTCTTCCAATGATTTCCTCTGGGCCCTACCCAGTTTAGTCCCCACTACCTACCCAACCCCTGTCCTGGGGATTAAACCCAGGGCCTCTCACATGCTAGGCAAGTATTCTACCACTGAATTACATTCCTGATCTCTTTAACTTTTTAAGTTTTGAGGCCACGCCTTGCTGAGTTTCCTAGGCTGATGTACTTACTGCTCTGTAGCTCAGCCAGCAACTGGGGTTGATACTTCCTCCTCAGTTTCCCCGAGTAGCTTTGATTACAGGCCTGCATCATTAGGCCCGACCTAGCCCCTTGCCCCTCTTCAGCATTCAATGCAATTTTCCTACAAAAGGAATTTTACTGCTTTGTGGCAAAAGTGCTGTTTGCCAGGTCTCCCTTGCCTGCCCTGCCTTCTTCAGACTACTAAGCCAGACTCTCCGATCTCAACTCCTAGGGCTCCAAGTCCTCTTTGCTTTGCACTTTCTGTGTTTGGCTTGACTGGTAGCATGCAGGGTGATGTTTGAGTGAGGTATTTGCTTTCCCAACTCTCTAGGGTCTTGAAGCTCCCACAGTCTCTTAGAAGAGGATCAGGAGTCAGCTTGACTGACAAGGAATGATGCCAAGAAATGGGGACTGCAAAGGGCCAGGGCTGGGGTTTCTTTCCGGAGAAGTTGGCTCAGGGTGGCATGGTGGACGAGGCTAGGCTTAGCCTCTCCTCTTGGGACCCTGTGGATGGAAAAGAGACCAAGATCCTTGGGGAGGTCACTTTCAAGGGTACCTAGTGGCACTGCCCTTTGTCTGGGCTGTCTTGGCTCTACAGCGTGGCTCTGGTTTGGCTGAATTCTCCGGCTGGAGTCAACGCAGGTGTCAGTGAGCCTTCCTCCCTTCCCGGCCTCCTTCACTCAGGCACCCACCTGTAGGGTTGTGTCCGCCTCTGCCACAAGGCATGGCTAGCGGCATGAGGAGGAGGAAGGCAGGGAGTTTGACTGTGTTTATCCCACACTGCCACCGGGGTACCGCTCCAAGGGTGAGAAATCCAGAACTGGCTCGAGAGTACCCAGGCCTGCGATGAGGCTGGGGCCATGGGGTTCTCAGACCCTTGGACATCCAGGCACCACTGGGATTCTTGGAAGAGCAGAGAACAGAGGTGGGGCCCTCGAACTGGGTCTATCCCAGGGCTGGGGGAAAAGGGAGCTTCTGCTAGTTCCAGCGGGGGATGATTGTCCTTTGCTTGAGGACTGGGGGTTGTGGGAGTGCTGAGAGGCCTTCTATAGGAGACTAGACTGAAGCTCTGTAGGTGAAGGCCTTCTCCATGGCTCCCCACGGCAGATCTCGATGAAAAGGGGCAGTCCATGGTTCTAAACAGTTTATTGTCATGGTAGAAATGGATGTGTAAAACCATACCTCACCTCTCAGGGTGGGCCTGAGATTAAATACCTTTTGCAGGGAGGAATGTCTGGGAAGTTAAGCTTATTGGCAACACTCTCCAGGCCTCTTGGTACCTCATTAGCGTGGAGACCCTGTTTTGAGCCTATTTGACTGTGGTCACACTTCCTTTCCTATTGTCTTGGTCTGAGATGTTAGGGGTGCCTCATCTATGTGTGGAAGGGCTTGGGGTGTTGCCCTCACATGGCCGATGGCCACAAATCTGTGGGGGACTTCAGGTACCTGACAGGGGCTTCTACTGTCCCTTCAGGGTCTCCGGGGCTTCAAGCCTATGTCTTGACCTTACCAGGTTTCCTCTCACGGTCCACCACCCGGCAGCCACCCCCACTTTTCCGTCTGTGGCTCCACACACGGTGGAAGAGAGTAGCTGAGGCTTAGCATCCCACGGGGATCCACATGAAAACTCCAGAGCACAGGGCTCCATCAGCACTAGGACAACCAAGGCCTTGCCCTGAGCCCTCTCATTCAAAAGACGAGCAACCTGTTAGCCAGAGATGGGAGTGGACCGCTCCATCAACACACACCTAATTCCTGAGCAGCTTCCTCGGTACTGAAAGCAGGATTGCTTCATGCGAGTCTGAGAAAGGATCAGCCTTTGCCTCACTTGCCCCTCCCAGTCTTCGACAGCGAAGCGGGATGGGCGTGGCTTCAACGCGAATCCTTCATACTGTCTTCTAAGCCCCTGGGAAAAGGGGGATTGTGTAGGGGCTGTTGATATTTTGGGATTCTGACACATTCTTGATAGCTTTATTTTGGTGGAAAATTTCTGTGGGCTACATTTCCCCCAATTACAAATTGTACATATCCGTTGACGACATGCTAGCCCAGTAGGGATGATTTCATAGACATTCTCCCGTGTGCTGAAGTGTTTTCTAAACACCACAAGTTCTGATGTCAAGTCCATGTGATCTGCTCTTTATTGGAAGAAGTGCAGGTTCCTTACCTTTCATTTTCGTGAATAAAGACGTGATAAAAATTCCACTATATAGTTTTGGAGTCACATCTCAGATGCTTTTTCAACTGTTATTTAAATGGAAATGTTGAGTCAAAGAACATAATAAATTTCTTCAGGCTGCAGATATACCTGGTCAATATTCATTTCAGAAGTCAAAAAGAACACGAGAACCTTCATCTGTCGGGCATAGACATCTGCCCATTCTCTCTGCTCAGTCCTTCTGTCCTTGGGAGAGCCAAAGCCTCCTGCCCCAGCTCTTTAATTCTGGTCAGTTGACACAGTGTATTTCTCCTGACACAGGTGAAGGGGCTGGGTCCACGTGAAACCCACAAGATTCCTTTCTTGCTCTCACCCACCCATCCTTCCGTCCGAGTCCTAGGCAGAGAAAGCCGGGCTCACAAGAACTCTGGAGTTCTACCGCTGCTCCTCATGGCCAGATCCTTCCTGGACACACCCAACACAGGATATTAAAAAAAAATCATAAATAAAACTCCCACTAATGGGAAGTTTCTCATCTGAATTGTCTTCCTCCGAATATTGGTGGGAATAAATATTTCTCATATGCTTCCATGGGCTATATTTTCCCCCTTTGTGAATGATTTGCTTTTATATTTTATTAAATTTTGTAGGATGTCTTCTTATTTTCATTTTTGAGCTACACTATTGTAATATATATGCATATATGTATATATGTATATACATATATATTGAAGCCGGTTATATCACTAGGATGTACATGAGTGGTAAGAGATAAGAGAGCAGCTTGTTGGATCTGTTTTTGAATTTTAGTATTACTGAGTTTTACTTGAACTTTGATAAATCCCAGCTATTCTTCTGTAAGAGAGACAGAGATGATACGTATCTTATAAGCTGGTTTTGAGAACCGAATTCATTTGATAAATGATAACGATTATTCTAATTCTCTATTCCAAGTGAATCTTTCTTTTTTGAGGGGAGGACTTGTACCAAAGATTTAATTTTTAGGGTGGTCAAGTCACTGGTTTCACTTATATTTGCTTCATTTATTTGGATATCATTCAGTTACACGAATGAAAAGATTTCACTGTGAGAGTTCCTTACATGTATATAATGTACTTTGGTAATGTGTTGCCATTTCTTTCTTTTAAAAAAAGGTTTATTTGTTTTTATTTCATGTATATGCAGGTTTTGCTGGCATGAATGTAATTCATATGAACACAATGCCTGAGGAGGTCAGAAGAGGACACAGGATTCCCTGGAACTGGAGTTACAAGAGGTTGTGATCCACAACGTAGGGACTCGAAGCTGACTTGAACCTGGGTCTTCTGTATGAACAGGTGCTCTAACTGCTGAGCCATCTCTTCAGACCCAATAATTCAAGTTTCTGGTATTGATTAGCAATCAGACCCTTGTTAAAAAAAAACTTCAAGTCATATATGTCATAGAGTGTTGTGATAAAATATCCGGACAAGAAGCAGCTTATGGGAGAAAAGCTTGATTTTTAGCTCACAGTTCCAGTTTACAGTCCATTGTGGGGCAGTCAAGGCATCCAGGTGGAAAAGTCAGGGTAGATGTGTTATGCTATATTTGCAGTCAGGAACAGAAGGGAACACATGTGTGCTTTGCTTCCTGGTGCTCAGCTTTATTTCTCACTCTTACACAGTCCAGGATTCACTGCATAAGGAATAGTGCCGCCCACAGTGGGCTGGGTCTTCTTCCCATATCAGTAATGTAAATAAGACAACTGGCCATAAACATGTCCACATGTCAGCCTTACGTAGTAGATAATCACTCCATCATTGAGACGACTCAGATGATTCTAGGTTATGTCAGATTGACAAGTGAAGCTTACCGTTACAACCATGCTGTTGTTGGGATTTTTTTTGTTCTTTTTTTCATTACTTCTCCTCCCCCTCCCCCTCCCCCTCTTCCTCCTCTTCCTCCTATTCCCTTTTCTCCTCCCCTGCCTCCTCCCCCTTCCTCTTCTTCCTCTTTCTTCTCCCCTTACTTCTAATCTTCTTACTTCTAATCTTCTTCCTCCTCCCTTTCCTCCTCCTCCTCCTCCTCCTCCTCCTCCTCCTCCTCCTCCTCCTCCTTCTCCTCTTCTCTGACAAGGTTTCTCTGTGTAACTGTTGCTGCTCTGGAATTGGCTCCAAAGGATTATAGCTTGTGCCCCACACTCCTTTTATTGTTCATCCAGCACTGCTGTGAAATGTTACAGCTTCATGATGTTTAAGTGACTTCTGGTATCCATGAATTTTGCTACTTTACATTGTTACCTTTTACATCACAGTCTTTCACTGCCCCATAGGCGCCGGACAATGATTTTGTTAAGTTAAAAAAAACCCAACCCATTGTTTGCTGTAACAATTTTTACCACCACTTCAAAAACATAGAAAAGAACAGCAACCCTTTTTGTGAAGCTCTGTGCATTCCAAACTCAACAGGAACATTTCACATTCCTTCTTGTACACATCCAAACCACTTTCTTTTAATTTCAAAGAATTTTTAAGTAAGCCCAACACATCCTATAGTCTACTTTTAGATATTTCAGTATGGATCATTTAGGTTGAGTGTGGGGATGCGCTCCTACCTAGGGTGTGCAGCTAGCAGGATCCAAGTTACAGGTTAGCCTGGGCTACGTAGCAAAACCCTCTATCAACTCTGAAAGGGAAGAATCCAATTTATCATTGTCACACTTAGTCATCTGCCTCTGCATTTGCGTTCTATTTTCCTTAGGGTTCTAAAAATGACTTTGTGGGGCTGGAGACATGGCTCGGCAGTTAAGAGCTCATACTGTCCTTACAGAGGACCCACATTTGATCGCCATACTCCATGCTGGGTGTTTTGTAACCTCTTTTAACTCCAGACCCAGAAGATCTGATAGCCTCTTCTGTCCTTCATGGTATCTACATTTACACACAAACCCCACACACACACACACACACACACACACACACACACACACACACACACACAGAGAGAGAGAGAGAGAGAGAGAGAGGGAGAGAGCTAATTAAAGGTACATCCTTTTCCCCTTTATTCTAGGATAGACATCTTAGCTCATTTCTGCCCCCACTCCTTTTGTTATTTCTGCTTGAGCAAACATGACCGTCTAGTGTGGCTGATAGCCCTTCCTTGTGGTGTCTTTCAGCCTCCTTCATCACTTGAGGAGTGGTCTACGCCTGGCTTACCCATGCTTAATGTTGTTCAGACAGACTGAAGTATTTCAGCCAGGACACCTCGATCCTCCTAGGGTAAAGCCATGTTTCTGCACACATGGATGCTCACAGCACGGAATGATGAAATGGCACCCTGTAAACATTAGGAAGCTGTGGATGACCAGTGCCTGTGGCGACAACTTAATAAAGATTGCAAATTCCAAAGGATTTAGATTGTAGTTCTGTATAAACTATGCTGCCCAGGGAGGACATCTTTGCCTTATGGACACGTGGTGTTTGTAGAAAAGCAGGCATGTATATGCATTGTATTCTATGTACAATATATAAGAAATACACACACACACACACACACACACACACACACACACACATTCTCTGGTACTTTCTTTTTTTTTATTCTTTTTTTTTCAGAGCTGGGGACCGAACCCAGGGCCTTGTACTTGCTAAGCAAGTGCTCTACCACTGAGCTAAATCCCCAACCCCTCTCTGGTACTTTCATATACAAACAAATGTATTCAGATTGTTTCTTTCTCACTTCTCCCTCTAACTCCCCCAGATTCCCCTCCACATTTCCCTCCCAACTTATTTTATTTTTTTTTCTTTTTCCTTTTTTCGGAGCTGGGGACCGAACCCAGGGCCTTGTGCTTGCTAGGCAAGCGCTCTACCACTGAGCTAAATCCCCAGCCCCTCCCTCCCAATTTATGCCCCTCCCCCTCCCTCTCCCTCTCCTTCTTCCCCCCTTTCAAAAATAACCCACTGAATCAATTAGTGTGGGGTACCATCCACTGGGGCACTGGCAACCCCCCATGGGCCATACCACTGAGGAAAGCTGACTCTGCTCCCTCTAGTGGCCATCAACTAAAATGGCTCCTCAGCTAAGGGTGACGGGATTTGTGCAGGTCTTGTGCTGGCTACAACAGTTGCTGTGAGCTCGTGAGTACTGCAGCCCTGTCATGTACACAAGACATTATTTGCGGCAACCTCCCAGGGTCTCTGGCTTTTCCTTGATGTTCTCTGAGCTTGGTGGTAGTGGTGGTGAGTGTTATGGAATGCAAGTGTCTCATTTAGGGATAAACAATTCACAACTCCAGGTTCACTTTGTTCTATGCTCTTTGGCCCGCTGGAAGGGCGTATCTTTTTTAAAAAAATCGCATCATGGACAAATTTATCCTGTGTATTCAGATCTTTAAAAATGTCATTTAATAAAGTTTTATAGATTTTTCCCAAAAAAATTTATGCATATTTCCAGAAGCATTTATTTATGTGTGTATGCACACACACTCATATACATGCATATATATGTATATATGTGCATATATATATGTATGTACATACACATATATAATGTTGAACAAGGACTTTTAAACTATTAAGTTGTGCTAGTCTACTTGGACCAATGTAACAAATTACCACAGACTGAGTGGCCTATAAACAATATTTATTTCTCAGAGTTCTGGAAGCTGGGAAGTCCAAGATCAAGGTGCCCAGGGATTCAGTATCTAGAAAGGCCTGGTTCTGTTTTTCTGTACCTTCTTGCTGTGTCCTTACATAGTGGATGCAGTGCTCTGAGGCCTTTTTTATGAGGTATCACACCTCACTCCTGAGGGCTCCATCTACAAAAGAGGGAAGAGAACATGCTGAAGAGGAAGCTTATGCTGGGGTCAGGCTGGATGGGTAGGCTGTTCCTTCCTTTGCAAACAAGGACTCTGGGACCAGGTTTCCTATGGTTGTGCCCGTTTCTCCCATACTTTAAGCCTGTGGACCCCTTGGGGCGGTTGCTAGGTTACAGCAAGTTCTAGAGGAGGAAAAGACCATGGGGAGAGCAGTCCTGGGAGGAGGTAAAGCCAAGAGGCTCTCTCCTGACTGCTTGGTAGACGCCTTCACCTTTGTACAGAGGAGAAATTCAGTGTCACTGATCTCTGAGATCCCATAAGCTCATAACCATCTTTAACTGCCTCTCTGCTCCAAGAGCCGCTCCCCCATGCTCTCAGAGATCGAGACGGGGAAGTGGCAGGGCCGTGAGCGGCAGTGGGGGCTACTTACTGTTCCCAGCTGTCTTTCACCGGCTGCACACATTTGAAGCCACAGTGCCAGTAGCAGCAAATCTTCTGATCCTTACAGTCGTTGTCATTGTGACACTGGGGAGCCTCTCCCCTGATGCAGCGGACATTGTCCGGCGGGCAAACTCCTTTCTCTTTATTTGGTGGAAGAAGGCACAAGGTGAGGGGGTTGGGGGAAAGGCCCCATCCCTCTCTATCATCTGGGCGCTCCCATCCGATCCCCAGCCGTAGCCAGCTCACCATTTTCAGCGCCTTTGACTCCACCTCCAGTTACCAGAGTAGACGAAATGAGGAGCACTGTGAGGACCAAGATACTGTTTGGCCACATGCTGCTGTGAGGCTGAGGCTGGTCCTGAGGCTGAGGCTGGTGCTGGTGCTGGTGCTGGTGCTGGTGCTGGTGTTGGTGCTGAGGCTGCGGCTGGCTTTCTACTGTTTCTGCTGGGCGTGGAAATGGGCGGGGCTGAAGGTTTGCTGATGACAGGGAAGCCTGAGGTTTCCAAGCCCTGTCAGAAATGTCCACCATTTTGAGGGAGGGACTTGGGGTCCCTCTAAGATCTCCTGTGAGATCCTCTGTTTGCGCAAGAAGTCTCTCCTGAGGCCAGGTTGCCACCGAGACTGTATTATCTTAGGGGAGGAGGAAGGCAGCACCAAGGGTACTCAAGGACACACAGCCTGGCAGTGAGTGGCGGGACCCATTTTCTTCAGATCTGATGTTCACTATCGAGCCCTCTTTCTGTGTGTCCCCCTCTAGACAGAGGCCTTCGCTTCTTCCTGTCGTATCTGGACTGGTCCCCAGTCTTCTTCTCACCCCAAGGAAGGCTCTGCCACACCCAGTTCAAAACTCTGTCGTTATGTGATCCAAACTGCGCCACCCTAGAACTTTGATTATTTTACAGTCTACTGTCTACTTTTTTTTTTTTTTCTTCTTTCCCGGAGCTGGGGACCGAACCCAGGGCCTTGCGCTTGCTAGGCAAGCGCTCTACCACTGAGCTAAATCCCCAACCCCTACTGTCTACTTTTAATGACGGTTCTTAAATGTTTTAACCTCCCTTCTAGCCCATCACCCACGAGAGGTAGGGGTAAAGAAAGGGTACTGGGGAAATGGACCTGTTTAGAAAGGGTTCTTGGGAGCTAATCCTATCTGCATTGTCAGGAAATCAGCGGTTCAGTTCACGGGGGTCACCAGCAGCAGCAGTTCAGTCCACTCCCAAACTCTCCATGGATACACCAGCAGGCAAGTTCAGTAGAGTTCGGATAGTAAACGCGGAGCAGCAGCGGGGGCGCTCTCTAGCAGAGACAGCCAGGCCTCAGCCTTGGAGGAGGACCAGAAGTAACAAAAGGAGTTCTCTGCTGTGTTTCTCTCAGCGAAGCAAAGGTTAGCAAAGATCAGAAAAGGTGCAAGACCACCAAGCGTTTAGCTATGCAGGCAAGCCAAGCTCCTCCCATTGCCGGTTGAGTCCTCCTCATACTCCCTCCAAACATCACGTGTCCTCCATTGGTCTTACTCGCCTCAGCATTTGTCTGTCGCAGCACATGTGTCTGTCTCAGCTGACACCGCTCTGCCAATCAGCCTGAGTCCGCTGAAGCAGCAAGAAGCTGAAACAAGCCACAACAAATGCCACCGGAAGTTTTTTCAGTGCGTTTTCGCTCTATGGAGTCCAGACAAATGGAGCTCAACTACACAATGTAAGATGGACCAATACCTGTGTGTCATCAGCAAAGACTCTTTCATCACGTGTCCTTTCACGTGCTTGCTTCAGCACGACGTCCTTTCTCCCGTGTCCGCTTCAGCAGAGTGTTTCTACGTGAGTCTGCCTTAGCCTTTCACCTGTGTCCACTTCAAGAAAATACTCCTTCACATCTTACCCAGCAAAACACCGTCCAACCCAACTGACTTTCCAAAGAACCCTTAAGTTTCCCCTTCATTACCCTAGCACACCATAGGTGGAAGCAGACCTAGGCCCCTCACTAGTTGTGTGACTGAAGGCTTTTCCTTCCTAAAATTCACTGTCCTCATTCATAAAATGGGTCTCCCTATTTTATCCCATTCACAGGAATTACGTTTATTTCCTGAAATGCAGCCCCCAACCCATTCAGCATCTCCGGCTCTCACATCTTGGATTCCCGGTGGCCTCCCTTCCCTTCAGAATTAGAACTCCATTACAGACTCCTGGATTGAGGAACTTTTGGGAAGGAAGCGTACTGGAGAGGATAAAGAAATAAAAGGTTAACAAAAAGAAAAGACGAGAAAAGAGAGTGCTTTTGAGGAAGTCCTTTCTTCCACCAGCATTTCCCCAAGGTCAGCCCAGGAGTCCTTACTCATGGTTGGGCTACCATGTACCTCTCTGCCTCAGCTGCTGTGAGCCAGTTTCCTTGAATTTGCTACCTGGAGTTTCGAGTAAGGTTTGAATTTGAGAATGGGGTGTGTCTACTTCCTGGAGTATAAAAGAGACTGATATGAGATCAACTAAAGAGAGGGAGGATCCTTCCATCCGGCTCCCTACTGGGCTGTGAGTCTTGGCTCCCTAGTCCGTTTGTTCCCGAGCTGAAGTCTGGGGATTTGCTGAGCAAATCCATGATGTCGGTGTCTGCTGGCTGCTCCCCGCCTCCTTTTTATTATTCCTAACGATGGTGGTTTGAACAGGCTTGACCCAGGGAGTGGCACTATTAGGAGATGTGGCCTTGTGGGAGGAAGTGTGACACTGTAGGGGTGGGCTTTGAGACCCTTCTCCTAGCCACCTGGAAGACAGGCCTCTCCTGGCTGCAGAACTCTTGGCTCCTCCAGCACCATGTCTGCCCTTACGCGGCCATGCTTCCTGCCATGATGATAATGGACTGAAGCTCTGAAAGTGTAAGCCAGCCCCAGTTAAGTTGTCTTTTACGAGTTGCCTTGGTCATGGGGTCTCTTCACAGCAGTGGAAACCCTAACTAAGACACTAACTTTCAAAGTACACAGAAAAATATTAAAAACCAGGTCAGTGGTACTCATATACACTCAGATACCTATGTTGGAATGAATGATTAGTAACAGCGTGGGGTATCTAGATCAGTGGTTGTTGAAACATTTAAAACGAATGGCCGGACATATTCCTCTAGGCTTAACGATATACACTACGCGAATTTTATAATGAAAGTACCCAACGTATAAAACGGTGATCATATCTTAGGAAGCCGGTGATAAATGCTATGTGGGACCAATACTATATATTTGCTTTTCTGTCTCCAAGGTATATTTGTAGCTAACTTTTGATGCAATTTCTTAAAAAAACAAAAAACAAAAAACAAAACAACAAACAAGCAAACACCAGCCCAAGTTTACTATGGAGCAAGTTGCACAGAGGAAAGAACGCAAGCAAAGCCTTTACCCTTCGAAAACTGCAGCTCTAAGCCTAGATTTTATAAAGGCATTTTTTTTTTTGTAGTTGTTTTTGTTTCTTGAGACAGGGTTTCTCTACAGAGCCCTGCCTCTTCTGGGAATTTGCTATGTAAACCAGGCTGGCCTTGAACTCATAGAGATCCCTTGCTTCTGCTTCCCAAGTGCTGATATTAAAGGTGTACACCTCCATGCCGAGCATCTTATAACTTAGTAGAGCATGGTGAAGCCTAACAGACCAGAACTAACAGGCCACTGCTGCTCTAAGAGGTTGCCCTCTGCCTCAGACTTTCTGCTAATCATTCTCATGTTTTTACTTCCTTATGTTTACATCCTTGGTGGACGTGGATGTTGTCAAACCCTGTGTCTTCTGAGGCATGGATGGATGGTCACAAGGTGGAGTGAAGGCACTCTTGGGACTACATGTTACATCAGAGGTCATCTTCCTCTCTCTAGGTAACTCTCTGGTCTTGGTTTGAAAGAGCGATCTGCATTTGTCACTCTGACCGTTCCTCCCATTTATGTGGAATTGAGGTGACTCTAAATGGAACTGGGAAGCTGGGCACGGAGGTGCAGGCCTGCACTCAGGAGGTAGAGGGAGGAAGCTCAGTGGTTGGAGACTAGCCTGGACTACATAGTGAGACCCCTCCCATCTAACACTATCAGAAGCAACAATACTCCTTGACGCCCCCTCCCCAATCAAAAGGAGCATATTCTGTGTGCGTGGCCCTCCCGACACAGCCTACCACATTCTGTGTGCATGGAACACATTTTTGTAGTTACAGCTAAATAATACTTTAGTTTTGTGTGTAGCATTCTGGAAAAAGCAAAGTGACCAGAACAGAGACGGCGTCCCCTTGACCAGTGGTGCTCAGGGGATGAGAGTAGAATGCTACTATAACGGAAAACAAAACCCCAAAACCAAAAAAGTGGTGGAGATGTTTTAGAAAAGCACTGTATCCTGGTTGTGTTTCTCACCACACAAATCTATGTATTGGCTAAAATTTATACCACTAGACAGAAAATAAATGCATTTTACTGAATATACATGTTAGGCAAGGTTCTCCAGAGGCACAAACAAAACCAGTAGATTTTGGGGTGGGGCTTTAAGGAGGTGGCTCATGTGGCTGTGGGGGGGGCATGGCAAGGGCAGGGGTTGTGAGGTCAGGATCACAAGTGAACAATTTAGCTAAGATCAGATGTCGAGCTGTTGGATTAGAAGTGTGTGGGGTGATAGGCTGGAAACCCAGATAAGAATTATGTCTTGAGAATGCTTTACTCTTCCAGAAACTTCCATCTTCCTCTTAATGTTCTTAATTGATTGGATGAGGCCTACCCACACTGTAGTGGGATTCTCTTTTCTGCGTCTTCCCAGTTTCTGACCCCACTCAGGCTCTCTCTCATGCACAAAGGCTAGTAGTGTATGTGTGGCGGGGTGTGTGTGTGTGTCCCTACTTGTGTGTGTGTGTGTGTGTGTGTGTGTGTGTGTGTGCGCGCGTGTGTGTGTGTATGTGTTGAGGGAGCAGAGATAAAGTGTTAGGGAGGGAAGAAAGGGACGTCAGCCTCCAGAAGACACTTGGGTCAGCTCCTCCTGTCCACTGCTGCTTACCCCAATATCAACTGAACTTTCTCTCTCTCACACACATACCCTTGAGCTGAAAGGTTTTCAAGTGAAGTGTTCTGAGAGCCTGAAATAAACAACTATGAAGAAGACAAGAAGAACGGAAGGTGTTGAAGAGAGCCTGGGAGACCCTCCCAAGAAGGGAGTTGTGACTGGAGGTTTCCAGGCTGTGTTAGGAAAATGGTTGCAATGGGCTTAGTCTACTCGAGGTATTCAGGTCAGCTTTTCCTTCAGCCGAGGGGAGGGACTGACTGGTTTCAAAATGACTGATCTCTATAAGAAAGTCCAAGGGTGTGACATTATTTACTGTAATTACTTCAACTCAGGCATGTTAAGGAATTGTTTATATATTTGGGAAAGGCCATATTATATGCCATTTTAGTCAAAGAGAGGATAATTCTGGAAAATTCTATCTACTGCCAATCCGAGGGATGGCATCCCCACCTCTGAAATGGGTTGCTGTGTGCCAAGCATACTGGTAGGAAGGGTTTTGTTCCTGGAATTCAGGAAGGCTGCCCAGTTTGCTGAAGTGAGCAGAAAGCCTTCACAGGGTGAGGTAACTTGTCCCCATTTAATAGTAATTATTTATTGGCTCACAGCGTCATTGTGCTTGTGACTACAGCAGCCATAATTCAACAACAAAAATTGCCTTGCTGGGGTTGGGGATTTAGCTCAGTGGTAGAGCGCTTGCCTAGCAAATGCAAGGCCCTGGGTTCAGTCCCTAGCTCCGAAAAAAAGAAAAAGAAAAAAAAATCGCCTTGCTCTGCTGTACTTCATATGGCAGTCAGTCCAATAAAAACACACATTTACCGCTCTGGAGTTTAAAGTGCCCATGTCCTATCAGCGAGGAGGAAGAATATCTCTTTGGACAGCATCCTTCCCGCAGAGAAGAGTTGACATTGACACACGGCAGAGGACTGTTGGGATTTCTTTTATTTTTAGGAAAGTATTATTTTATTCCTGTAAGTGTTTTGCCAGCATCTACGTCTTTGCACCACGTGTGTGTCTGGTGCCTGAGGAGTCCCAGAAGAGGGCACTGGATCCCCTGAGCCACCCGTGGGTGCAGGGAATAGAACCCGGGACCTCTGGAGGAGCCGCCACTGCTCTTAACCACTGTGCTATTTCTCCACATCCGCTTTTATCTTTGTCAGTTGATGTTACCATCAAACGGAGATGAGACCCAGTTTCACTAAGAACACTAAGTCCAATGCTCCCATCAGGTGTAAATGACACTGTTAAATCTGTACATAAAACTTTACACCTCGTGATGGTTAGATCACAAAGCAGGCCCCCCGAGATGGCGGTGCAGACCTAAGATGGTTCCCTGAGCCTACCTGGGGCAGATGGCCACGAGTAAATAGAAACTTAACCACCAGCATTTCTCAGAAACCCTGTGACTCAGGGACTTTGGCTTTCAGATAACTGCAATTTCCAAGGTCGCCCCCCCCCAAAACGGCCACCTACCACAGGCAAAAGGACATTTGATACTCATAAACTGGCCTCATTGCATCAGGCACAGACCCTTTCCAGTAGGCTTGACCTGGGGATCTTGTTCTACCCAAGATAGGAAAAAAAAATCTGAGAGGAAAGGATCTGCTCTTAAGCCTTCAGAAGCCCTGCAAAGCCTACCTGTTCTCCTGGCCGGGCTGCTTGCTGTTCACTACCTTTGTGAGACAGCTCAGCAGTTGTTTCTCCAATAAACTTTTTCTTCCCCCGTGCACAGAGTTGTCTTGCTATACTTGCTCACAGTGACTGTGCGACTATTGTGAGGCAACTGAAAACATGGCGTTGACAGATGGGTTCCCTCAAACTTTACCCCCTTGCATTTGTTAACAAAAATTTAGTAGGCTGTGGGGAACCATGGAGTTGGCTGGGCCTAGCTGCCTGAGAGGCACGTGTCATAGGATTTTCAGGTTAAGAGTCTACTACTCTTGGGACGCAACGTGCCTTCCAGTTTCCGAGAGACTGAGGCACCTCCTCAGGCACCGAAGCATCCTGTGCTTCACCGTATGTTCTCTTGGAAGTCAAGGAGGCACGGAAGCTTGGCAGAACACCTGGTCTTGCACATTAATCTGCGTACCCCGTATAACCCGCAAAGGTCACCGTCTCCTGGGAGCGACAGCTGTACTGATCCTGGTAATTGCCATTCTACTGTCTAAAATGTCTGATTGCTCCCGATAAAGCTGTCACAGCCTCTGCTGCGCTGTAGCCCGCTCCAACCAATCCCGATTTAATCCCTCACGGCCATATTGGGTGACCTTGTCCAGTAAGTAAGCACAGACACTTACAGGTGGCACCAAAAACAGGGGCCTAAAATATAGGAATTTAAAAAAAGAAGAAAGAAAGAAAAATGGGGAAACAGGTTAAAAGCAGAGGGACTCCTGAGAATTGTGTATACAAGTGCAATCAGGCAGGAGGGCAAAAGGATGGGACACGCAGGGCCAGAGACAGCAGAGAAAAGAGTTAAACCAGGCACCATCAGTTCACGAAATCCTGGAGTTCATCATTAGTGAACGTTAGCTTCTTTCCCTGACGAGCGATCTCTGGATCCCAGAACTTGGTCTGGGTTGGGGAGAACAATTCAGGGAGAATTAGATGCCAGGGGGACCAGAAAGAAAAATTCCTAATGATGCTTTCCAGCTTTGAAGAGAAATAAAAAGAGCGATAGATAAAAGTACCACAGTTAAAATTAAAAATATAGGTGATCAGGAGGAAGCAGAATACTGGAAATAAAAAAAAAGCGGAAGTCATATTATCTAGCGCCTCTCCGTGTGACGAGGTTGAGGGGTTTCTTCCTCACTGCTGATCTCGCTCCCGGACCTCCAGCTCCAACTCCCTCTGCTCACAACCCTGCCCACCAAGCGCAGGTCCTGACCACATGGAAACTTTTTTTTTTTTTTGTTACTTTGCTTCATTTATTTCTGAGGTTGTTGGGGGAGGTTTCTCACACTCTATGAGGGAATTAACTCCTTTTTGATTCAGGGTACAGGTCTCCATGGAGCCCCAGAGGTGGGAAAAGATGTGGAAGGATTTTCTCTTTTATTGTTGAATAAAATGCCTGATCCTAATAACTGCGGGCAAACAGTTAGAAACTATATACCCATCTCTTTAAGACTCTAAGGCTCTTAAGTGGGCTTGTGCTCAGTAAACACCAATTGCTCCTTCCTTTTGCATGGTCTGTTTTGTGGGGAGATTTCCTTCTCTCTGACTGGAGAATTTTAGCAAAAAAATCTTACTTGTAGTGACTATTCACTACGGAAGACAGATTATTCAGAAAGATGTCAGGACCCAAGCTATAAGAAATCAACAAAATAGGGTGTCCACATTGCAAAATGTTAACAGAAGAAGGCACGTAAAGCGATGTTCTATGAGAGATCAGGTATCCTGCTGTGGCTTATGGGAAATCGGTGCTTTGGGCTTTGCAAGAACAGCATGAGTGACTAGGTTCTAAAAAACAAAAAGACAAGGAACTCTTTAAGATTAGACAGGGTCTGGATGAGCTGTTTTCGCCTTTGTAGGAAGTCAATCTCCTGATGGTTGATAGAGAGGCAGGGATATCTACTGTTAAACAACTGACATGTCAAACAGCCACAGCATAGCAGACTGCCATGGTTCTTTTAGGGGGGAAAAAGGGAGATATTAATGATTACATCTGCCTCTGTGATGCTATACTCAAATGCCTTTCCAAGTTGGACATTTTGTGAGGTAGGGACCCTTTAAGTGGTATGGCCTGGTGGCAGTTGATTAGACCAGATGAGTAACACCTTCAGAAACAGTCAATGTGTATCTGGCAGAACTGGAATTATTCCTTTGGGATAAGCTGGTGCCGCCATTTTTTTCCCCGTGTGTAGTGCTCTTGACTTTCACATGTGTTGCCACCGCCGTGTGATATCATTCACCTAGAAGCCCTAAGTAGAGCTGAGAACAACTGACAGTACATTCCTGTGCCTCCAGAACTGTAAGAGAGATAAACCTCTTTTCTATATAAAGTATCTAGCTTCAAGCCGTTGGCTACGGCACCAGAGAACAGTTATTACATAGGGATGTATTTCTTTGTTTTGCTTTAATACTAATACACATTTAATTCACCAATAAGAGGGGGTCTGTGAGACAGAAGAACTCGAGGTCAGCCATCCAAGTTGGAGCCAATGTCATTGTATTTTTCCCAGCCGTGGTTAAGAAAGGTTTCCATCTAGGAAGAGAAGGATCAGAGACAGGAACACTTGTAAGCTGTTCCGGGGACATGGTTTGGGAACCCACTGCCACCATGGCCTGAATCGTACTCGGATTTAGTTCTCTCTGGAGAACTGAGCGATGCTGTCTGTCAAAGAGTTAGGGATCTAAGGCTGGAGGATTCTGGGCAATTCAGCGATAGTATTATGATCCCTTACTCTTTGTCTTTTTTCCCCCAGAGCTGAGGACCAAACCCAGGGCCTTGCACTTGCTAGGCAATCGTTCTACCACTGAGCTAAATCCCCAACCCCCTTACTCTTCAACTGAAATGTGAAGTTCAATAAACTGAGAAATGGGGCCATTAAAAATGGCAAAAAAAAAAATTAGTAATAGTTGGGTGGCTTGGCAATGATGCTGAAGAAAGGTCCCATTATACAGGGAAGTCTGGTGCCCATCTCAAGCAGGGTATCCCAGGCTGACCTCAGATGTCCAACATGGTCAGGGATCACACGGGATTCATAATCCTTCGGTCTCAACCTCTCAAACTCTAGGATTACAAGGCGTGGGCCACCGTTTCTTGCTTGAGTGTTTATAGACAACCCCCAACTTAAAAGCTCTGACGACCGTGATTCCCATGGGTGCTGGGCACTCTGCGCTCTCTAAACAGACAAGATGGATCCAAAGGCAGGTTTCTGAGGCTGGTCTGGGGCCCACTCACTTCAAGTCAAAGATGTCCAAGGTTCCACACACCGCATCTGACAGTAGTAGAAACAGCACTTTTTGGTGCCCTTGCACCAACTATCACGGTTGCATGAAGGTAACAGGACAAACGGGCAGTTAAGAAGAAACTCCGGGCAGTACCCTTGTTTGGGCGTAACTGCAAAAAAAAAAAAAAAAAAAAAAAAAGCCCCCGAGTGAATAGGAAGCACTGGTGGGACCACTCCGAGGACCAGCTAGCTGGTTCCACAAAATTCTCAGAGGAAAACTCTTCCCCTACCCCAGTTCCCCCAGGACCATTCTGCATCACCTCCTTTCCTAGTTACGCTAAGCCGCACCATGCTAAGGCAAAGGAGGGTGGTTGTTGTGAACAGTAAGAGGCTGTTTGGCTTCATCTCTTCAGAGTATTCACTGTCCTGTGACCATGGAGCAAGGACGACTGGATCAGCTCTGGGCCGCGGATAACCAGCTAGGGAAGCTGAGGTCGCAGGTCAGGAAAGCGGAAGTGCGGAAGTGCGTCAACCCAAACAGGAAGAACTTAGCTGGTTCCTTTCAAGCCCCACCCTACCCCTTTTTTCCTAGGGGAAGGGAGAAAATATCTTCTTCTTAGGGTCTAGCAGGGCGAGTCTGGCACTTTCTAGTTTATACATTATGCTATGCTGTAGGTTCAGGCACCAAGGGAATTGTTCAGAGGCCATGTGCCCGGCTAGCCAACAACTTACTCTATCATGTAGCCGGGGGGAGAGAGAGAGAGAGAGAGAGAGAGAGAGAGAGAGAGAGAGAGAGAGAGAGAGAGAGAGAGAGAGAGACACCGCTTTCTCCAAATAGGGTTCAGGTATTGGTGCACAGGAGGCTTAACTTTTGGCACATTAATGTTTAAATGCAGACGTTTTAGGAGAAAGAGATCCCTGCAAGGAGCCCACGCTTGCAAAAGCCTGTGAAAATGGTCCGTACAAAACACTGTACAAAACCACTTGCTAGGTCTGGACTCCAAAGTAACCACTGGACATAAGACCACCCTAAAAACTCATTGAATAAGGCTATAACCTTAGTACCCTTCCACCAGATCAGATCGACTTTAATTTATGGATAAATTGCCTTTCTTGTTAGCTGTGGCTGCATAGGCACCCGGTGCCTATGGGGACTTACTCTACCAAGAGTCGTGGCTGCACCAAAAATGCCTACATCGGAACAAGAAGACAGGGGACATCTTGGCGGCTAGAGGGACTCCTCTTCCCAAGATTTCTCCACCCACATGATGCCATCTCGCCCCTGAACTAACCTGGAGTTCACACTGCAGCTCCGGATGGAAACCTAGTTCCCAGTCACCTCTGGGTTGTCTTATTACAACCGTCTCAGGCCACACCCCCAAATCACGTTCTGCCTGGCCAAAGCACACTACGAACAATGAGAGACCAGAAGGGCACCTTTGATTTTACTGTATTTTGTGACTTATAAAATTTTTACAGACAGCTACAGTGTACTCATACACATCAAATAAATAATATTTTTTTTCTTTTCTTTTTTTCAGAGCTGGGGACCAAACCCAGGGCCTTGCGCTTGCTAGGCAGGCGCTCTACCACTGAGCTAAATCCCCAACCCCCAAATAAATAATATTTTAAAAAAAGATTTATTTTAAACTTTTCATAAGTGGTAGGTATACTTGTGAAATGGTAACTAGTCTGTGATTTAACCTGGCATGATTCTGAGTTGTCCAGTCCTCCATCCACTCTTACACATGAGTGTAAAGAGTTCAGGTTTCAGCCAGTCAGTATGCAGAGCAGACTCCATGGGTAATGACTTTGACAGACTCCTTGAGGTTACATAACAAACAGATGAGAATTCGGTGGTTTTTCTTAACAGATTACAAGAGGCCATAAATCAGTACCCTTGCCCTGACCCAGCCTTTCCAGTCGGAGCTGCAGTACTGGTCTCTCATTTTATTTCTCAACTGGCTTCAGACTTTAGGGAAAAACAAAACAGCTGAAAAAGGCTGAGGATGGTCCCCAACTCCCTCTGCCCCCGCCACCAGCCCCACCCCCTGCATAGGAGTTGGTAGAAATGGCTGTGAAGGTCTTTAAACGCCCAAGAGGAGGTAGCCAAGTCTTCCCAATGGTCTTGGCTATAGCAGAAGGCTATGCCTCAGGCCCAAGCCTTGATAGCTGACCTGTAGGCTTAGATATTTTTTCAAAACCTACATTTAATTAGAGTTCTTAAATGCTTTAACCTCCCTTCTAGCACACCACCCACCAGAGGTAGTAGAAAGGAAAGGTTAATAAGGCAAAGAAAGATGTGGACCTGCTTAGAAACAGTTCTTTGAAGCAAACCCAATCTTCATTGTCAGATCAACAGTTCAGTTCACTTAAATCAGCAGTGGCAGCTCGACCCATGATCCAGAAGAAACCCCAAGGCTCTACCAATTGACCTGAACCGAGGAAGTGGCTATGAAATGATGACCAGCAAAGAATGGTAAGGCATACCAATCCCACCCAGCATTGTCCACTGTCTGTTGGGTTATATTTTTATCCTTTTAAAATATCTGCCCAAACAAAAAAAAAAAAAAAAAAAAAAAAAAAAATCACATGCCTCTTTTCCAAGCTGCTTCCAGCAAAACATCATGTGCCTGTTCTTAGCAAAACATCCTCTCACGTGTCTGCTTCAGCAAAAACATAAGACAGTTTCCAGTAAAACTTCACAAGCTACAACTGAGTCTCCACAGAAACCAGAAATTTCCACTTCACTGCCCTAAGGCCAACGGTATTCCTGCACAGAGAACAAAGGAACATGTGCCAGGCCCCACCCAATCAGGGTTCAGCCTAAGTCAGCTCTGCCAGGAGTCTGGTTTTGCTGTGGCCAGGAAGGCTACTGGTCCCTCATCTGTCCTAATTCCTATCCACCAAGGAAGCCATGCCCTGCCTTCAGGAAACCTGGCCATTGGAAATCACAATTCCCTTATGCGGACTCATCCTCTGTGCCAAACCACTAACAATGGCAAATCAGACCCTCCCAGTTTTCAAGCTCCTTGGCCTGGCTGAGGACTGACAGTACCAGGCTCAGTGGCCCCCCTCATCCTCACTGAGCCCAGGTAATGCTCTAGGTAGTGAGTAAGTTCATTGCTTTCCTGATGAACATGGGGGCTACCTTCTCTGTTTTAACATCTCACTTGGGTTCTAGGGCCCCATTGCTAATTTCTGTCACAGCAGTAGACCAACCCCCCTCCTCTCCATCTAAAACCCTGCCACTTTCCTGCTTTCTTGCAGGAAAATTCTTCTTACACTTTTCTGGTCATGTCTGCCCGGTGCCTTTAATTGTCCATGATATTCTCAAGCTGTAAACTTTTATCTAGGGATTTGTAAGTTGCTCACTGGGTATGGTTTAAAAATCTGTATAATCTGCAACAAGATTTGGCTTTAAACTTATAACAAAACTTATAACTTACAAAATGCTTATAATTAAAAATCTATACATGAATATATATGTGCATATATGTATGTAAACTTGGGTTTGACTCTCCATACATGTGCATATAACTTGAATGAAATTCATTAAAATATATAGATATAAATATATTTACTAGGAAAATAAATGTTTTTAAATACAACCATATGATTTTCCTTTATCTTGACTAGCAACTTAACCAGGATACAAGCAACCACATGGCTTGCAACCTCTTGTATGATTTCCATCTTAAGATGACCACATGGTACAAAGCAACAATTGTAAAACTTCTTAGTCCTAATGAACTCCCTGTTTATTATTCTATCTACCTTAGACTTACAAAGCAACAACAAGTCTCAAATATTTTAGATTGGTATGGATTTTTGTAAGATGATGATAGAAATTCAAGGTTATGTGTGCTACAACGTACTGTACATAAGGATGAAGTTTTAAGATTATAAATGTCTATTCAAATTAACAAAAACTAATTTAAGATATATATATATATGTGTGTGTGTGTGCATACAAATAAGTAGCAACGTATGTTTAATGAATTAGGTATATTTAATAATCAAGATCTTTAAACTCCTAAGATCTAATGAGGTCTAATGAGGTTCACAATAATATTTGTTTAGCTTTTTGGTCTTTTAAACATTAGCTGTTTGGATAAAATAAGCTATACAGAAAACTACAATGGTATATAGTGGTGTAGTGTAGTATGATCAGTAAGGTTGCCAGTCTCTCTGTGGACTGTATCTATGACTAAATGTTTTATTTTGATACTAGAAGAGCTTCACTTCAAAATCCTGATTTTAAGGCTCAAACCTAACAGGACTAAACCTAAAGTCCTTGTCTTATGAAAGCTTCTAAATTATTGTTAATTGTTAAGGATAACTAAGAAGTGTGAGTTAATAGTTAATAACCTTATGAATGATCAAACTCTTTAATATGTTCAAAACTATATTTGTAGTCCCACTAATGATAGGTGCAATTAATTACAGGAATAAACTTTATTTAACCTCCAGTACATGTTTTCAAAGTTAAACAAAAATAATTATAAGCAGGCAAAGTGTGCTTTAGATAGACATGTAGTCCTTAAACACTTCAGAGATCTGCAGAATATGGCATTTAAAATGTTTAATAAAAACACTTATTGTGATAGACATGCCTAATCTCCCCCAGAGAAGATGGGAACAGAAGAACCACCACATGAAGCTTGCTTTACATGTAGAAAAGCTGGCCATTGGGCTTGTAGACTGCCCTTTGCCTCAACTGCTGACAGCACACTGTTCAAACTATGGGCAGGCAGGGCACTGTAGAGCTGACTCACTTGCTTTGTCTAAACAAAAGTAGGACAGTCCTTCCAAAATTCCTGCTTCTCTGTCAAATCTTATGGGCCTGGCAGTTGTAGAAAGATGCCCTGCCAAGCACAGAGGAGCATTGTGTGATTGTCCAGGTAATTTTTAATAGACTCAGAAGCTGCTCGGTCTGCTCTTCCAGCTTCCTCAGGTGAAATTTATCCTTCTCAGGTCTTTGATGGGTTTGAAGACTAGAATAATGAAAGATTTAACAACGTAACAGCAGAAACCAAGGTTTCAGATGCCTTCTCAGTCCTCTCCATGTGTGAAAATCAGACTTTAAGCCTCACTCTCCTGGAGCTGCCAGACTAAGTCTGGACACAGGCTACCTTGTTACCAGACTTAAAAAACAGGTTTCAAAGTAACTTTTTTTTGCCGGTCCTTTATCTAAAGGAACTCACTTTACAGGGACTGCTCCCAGTAATCCACCTGTGTTTCATGGCAAATAACTGGATAGAAAAAAAAAGATGTAAAACTTAAGTAAGGTCTGAGGATACAA